>NC_047024.1:39761401-39988423 GCF_902652985.1 Pecten maximus
GCTATCTTAATAACAGCTAACGACCAAACGACAATTAATAATGTAATACAGCATTACTGTTGTCACGTGTAAAGGAATCAACTATGATTGTATAGCATTTTTTTTTTAAATATTATGACGAACCGTTATATTAAATAATCCGTTGTATGTTAATACGATGATGAATAGTAAAATTACATCATTCGTTGTTTCTGTTATGACGAACAGTAATGTTACAAAACCAGGTATTTTCATATAACGCATATGATTCATATTTATCAGGTTTGTATAACGTCGAATAGTTATATTACATAATCCGATATGTTTATGTAGTGGGAAATTGTTTACATGACATTATCCGATATATTAATATAATACGGATTTTTTTACATGACATAATCCGATCTGTTTATACCTTAGGGAATATTTTACCTGGCATAATCCGATATGATAATATACCGGTAATACGGCATTGTTTACATGACATCATCTGACATGTTTATTTAATGAGGAATAATTTACATGACATAATTGGCATGTTGACAGCAGTTGTATGTTCTCTTTATTTATACGACTTAAGAAGCATTGGCAGGCGTATGCTGGTCATGATAACCAACTAAGACACCCCATACAACAGAGGACACTCAAAACATACTTACCCGTAGTACGGATCACATTTTTTTCTGACATTGCCACAGTAGGTTAAGTTGCGCATGTGTCGCCCGTCCAAATCACTCGTGAACTGGATGTATGGTTGTGGGAAGTGGAAGGCGTGATAACAAAGCTCAATCTCCTGGTGACACTGTCGGGAGTGCGTCAGCAGTGCATCCAAAATGTACTCACTTTTATACTGGATAGAAACCGGTTGTTCAGTAATTAGCTTGACGTTTATAGAGCCGCCATCTTTGCTCGTGAAATAACAATCCTCATCTTCAGGGGAGGTGTCCATGAAAACGGAGAATGGCCATGCCAACTGTGTTAAGTCTGGGGTGTAGGAGCAGTTGACAGTTTCATAACCTATCGACAACGTAAATGTTTGTTACTGGTGACGTCATTCCTTTGCTAAGAAAACTAGAGTAACTATAAAAGAGCTGGATTTTCTAACATATATCTGTATAGTCAAGTGTCTGTAAAGATGGTACATGAGATCAAATGAAGAATGCAGCTATAAGATGAGGAACTCTTCTCTGGGGTTTATATTTAAAGTTAGAAAAAGTAGTAAGTTGTAACGAGTGACAATAGTTTTATCTGAGAAACGAACGATATTTCATTTTAAATGTTCATAAAAGAATAAAAGAAAGAATCGTACATAGTTGAGGATATGCTGGACCAGATTGACTTGGAACTATTTTCACTTATGATATTTTACAAGAACGGGACATTACGCCTTTTTCACTATTCACAAACTGTCCAGGCGGTTTAAAATGATCTTTATTTTTGAAAAAATAGGTCGACCGGAATTATTACCAATAGAAAATTACTTAAAAGTTAATTAGATATTTTGGGTACATTTCTGTTTTAAATATCCAAACGTGGCATGATTAATTCAAATATTTTAAACGCTATCTCGCTGATTCCTTGAACGGCAATGAACTCACCACTGCCTCCGAGATGAACTCGCACCATTGTATCATTACATGACCTGTCAGGACAATGTGTAGAGCAGGAATAGGTCGGGTTTCCAAGGTAACAAGACTTCCCATCCTCATCGCTTCTGTCACGACAATCAGGAATGTTGTCACACATTCTATATATAGAAACATGACGACTAGACTGGCAAGGCCATACGGTCTCTATCTGTTTAGGATAGCCTAGACGGGAAAAAAATAATCTAAATAAAATACGCAGAAGAATATTGCCATGGTGATTTTAGTAATACAGTAAATATTATCCATTTTGAAAAATAAAAAGATAGCATCATGAATCACTTTCGTCTTTAGAATATCGGGAACAACCAACCGATTGAAAAAATAGATTTTTGAAACATCCCCTGTGTATAGAAAGTTGAGCCAAGGATAAAATGTCTGGCAGCCACTGATTGGCCAGTATGTTATGAAGTAAGAAGATAGTCCGATTTTCCCAAATGTTCAGGTAATAATAATTAACAGGTCAACATTTCAGATTTTTGAGAATTTTTACTGCGCAATTCACCCATTTTCAAAATGGCTACCCTGGAGAAAATTTGAGCTGAAGGACCCTAAACGTTTGTTATAAACCATAATTGTCATATTGAATTCAAGAATTCAATGAAATACGCCAAAACGTTACCACTAAAGTCTATGGAAAAACAATTGGTTGGTTGGTCCCTAGTAGACTCGTCAGAGATGATTGGGAGTGACATCCTACAGCACTTTCATCAATCTAGGACACGTCAGTGATTTTATTTCAATAATGTGTATTGTTAAAAATCAGTCCTCTCCAATAGGTACCAAATACATTCAAACCGCGAAGTGAATGAAAAATAGATTCAGGAATCTCACCAACATTTAGAGAGTAAAATGATAACTTCGTGTTATGAACAAGACACTGTCAGGATGACGAATCAGCTGTATGATGTTCCTAGGATCACTGACGAGTCATAGAAGGAAGAAACAGCTGTGTGATGTCCATAGTATCACTGACGAGTCCTAGATGGACGAAACAGCATTAGGGTGTTCCTAACATCAATGAGTGATACTGGACGAACGAACAAAACAGCTGTATGATGTGGCTAGCATCACTGAAAAGTTCTAAATAACTATTAATTTGTATTGAAGGTTTCCATATAGAGCAATTGTTAAACATTAGGTAATATGTGTGAGAATTATGTTAATGTTGGTTGGTTAAATTCATCCTTGTCATGTTGTCATTCATGCTGCCTATAAATGCCATCTGAAGACAGTTCAATGATTATCTGACCTTATTTCGTTAAATGTTCTGTAGATTACGCCTACCATTACACGTTGATGACCATTCATCTGATTCGTCCCAGCATTCAACCTCGCCATCACAAACATCGTAGTCACTGATACACTGACCACTGTGACATGTCCATTGACGCGACAAGCAAGGAGATTTGTCTATGAAAATGTGTGTAGTTGCAGAATATTAGTTTATGTAATTTTAAAATTAATGATGAATTAAAACAATGCTAAAGATAAAAGATAATGGTGTATAAACAAATTTTGATTATGCATTGATTTGTAATCCAACACTTATGTGCACAAAATTGAGTAAAAACGGGAGTAATATGCGTACGGACCATGACGTCAAATAAGAAATTATGACGTCAAAAGAAATTTCTCAATCTTATATATTATACATTTTTGCGGAAGTGGAATTTGATAATTTCGTCGCTATATTGATGACTATTTTAAGTTGTTAATGTAAGCCGTTACAGTGGAACCTAATAATTAACTGATTAATTACTTAGTAATTGATGAATATGCGTTGATTAATTTATTATCCAAATAAAATAAACTCACAACATTTACGTTCGTCAGAGTTGTCATAGCAATCAGGATAAAAGTCACACACTAGGTTCAGGGATACATATTTGCCATTGTCACAGAGGAAAGTGGCCGAATCCCTTTCACCTGCAAAGAAAGACGTATGATTTAACAAGTATAAATTGTATTAAGGGCACATCTGAAATATTACGGTAACTCACGCCACATTTGAAAATTACACACAAGTATCGATGACATAGCTGAAAAGCCCACACATATTGATGACTAGATTTACATATACTGATGACTAGATCCACACATACTGAAGACTACATTCACATAGACTGATGACTAGATTCACATATACTGATGACTACATTCACATAAACTGATGACTACATTCACATATACTGATGACTAGATTCACATATACTGATGACTACATTCACATAAACTGATGACTAGATTCACATAAACTGATGACTATATTCACATATACTGATGACTAGATTCACATATACTGATGACTAGATATACACATACTGATGACTAGAATCACATATACTGATGACTAGATTCACAATAAGGTATCAATATAAGTGAAACTGTTGTTTAAGAAGATCATGCTCATAAACATTCGTTGAAGTTTTGTTTTCTGTTTGAATAGAATCAACTAGGGGTAACAAATTGAAGAATGCTTGCATGCATTCAATCTCGGGTATGTTGTTTCAAAATTAAATGGAATTACCTATTTTCAATGCTTGCCCTGTGATAAGAAGCCTGTAACGCAAACAATAGAAACAAGAGCAAATGATCGATGTATATCGTAACTTCCTGAAGGGGAGGTAATTATTACAGCTATATCACATGTTTGTGAAAATTAAATGACGCATAATTGCAAAACAGGTTACGAACTTATTTCAGAGGGAAGGCTGGTACACTTACTAGTTGACTTCAGACATCCTTCCTCGTCCGACTGATCCATACAGTCTAGTCTGTGATCACACACAAAATAGGAGAGGATGTATTCTCCTGTCTGGTGACACCGGAACAGGCGGGCAAGGATGTTCGGGGATATCACGTTTATTTCATTGGTATCAGGTACGAGAGTAGCTGGAACATAGATTTACATGTTTAAACATTTTTTTTATCGTTGATAAAGTGTATCATTATTATCGTGGCAATTTTCTACCACTGACAATATACAAACATAACAATCAAAATAATCATAAGACCGAAACACTACGCCTTTAAAGCCCCCCCCCCCCCCCCCCCCCCCCCCTCCTTCTTTCTTTAAGTTATCTATATATCTGTATCCTCTATAGGTTGTTAAGGAGAATAAACAGTTACTCGCAATGGACATCACCTTTTGTCACAAAAATATGGAGGGAATATTCCAAAATTTTCTCTTGAGAACTGTTTTACAAAGTCCATGTCTTACTTCCTATATCCGGAAAATCATTTTGGCAAATTTTTCAATGACATTATTGAAAGAAACAAACATTTATCAATCTTACGCCGTTTTATTGTTTCTTCCTCCTTTTCGGTAGAATTCAAACAGATGGAATAGCTCATAGAACACCTGCTATATACCCATTTACTGAAGGCACTTCTTCCTCGGATTGAAATCGACACACAGGTGCTGTACTCATCCCCGTAATCATAGTCCAACCTGAGAAATATAAAAACAAACAAACAAACAAACAAAACAATCTTCCTCGGATTGAAATCGACACACAGGTGCTGTACTCATCCCCGTAATCATAGTCCAACCTGAGAAATATAAAAACAAACAAACAAACAAACAAACAAACAAAACAATCTTCCTCGGATTGAAATCGACACACAGGTGCTGTACTCATCCCCGTAATCATAGTCCAACCTGAGAAATATAAAAACAAACAAACAAACAAACAAACAAAACAAAAACAAACAAAAAATACGGAAAATTATCCTAGTCAGCTTTATTTGAAATTAATGCCATGTAAAACAGCCCCCATCCAATAGCAGCAAAATTTTACATATCTACAGATTTTCAGATAAATACCTTCAGGATCTTTTTTTTTTTTTTTTTCATCATAAGATTTTTTTTGTTAATTTGAACGGAAAAATACTGTAAAACTTAATGATTTGATAAAATATGAATGCGTCAATGGTATGCTTTTTAAACATTCTTACTTGAATTGTTTTTTGAAAAACCACCAAAGAATACTAACGGCGATTTGGATCCTTTTACTTCCTCAGCACACGTATGTGTGCTACAAGAGCTCAATATAGTAAACACACATTCAATACAGCAACATAACGATATTTTTCGCTGTTTATCTACGTATCCTCGGTAGCTGTTTCATGTTCTATGTCTATATGTGATCGTCTGTAATTTACCTGTGTTTGGTTAAAGGGCCAAATGCCTCAAAAGTTCGACAATTACTTGTCTCTATTGTACTACATGACCAATTATCCATTTCTAGAAATGCGCATTAAGCGAACATCTGTTAGGATCTTGTGCCTATATTGGACCATACCGTCGTTTTTACTTACTAGGCCCTATATTTTACTCTGTAAAAGAAAGAAAACTACATATTGTAGCATATGAAAAACCATAATCTATGTTTGATAGATTATTTCCAAATTAGATCATGATTATACAAATTTCAAGTAAATGAATAAATAAATACCAGGCTGTATATGTTAGGCGTCTGGACTTGTCCCTTATAAAGTCTTTCCAATGAAAGTTTCTGCCATCGTTTGTCAGCCCTAGGGAAAATTAAATATCAACACAAGGTAAATACTACCACTTCAAAGACATAATTCCATGACAATGTTGAAAAGCTCGCTCAACGTTGAAAATAAAATCAACATATCAATGAAAATTATAATTTGCTAACAATCTTTTATTAGAATAAAACATGGAGCCGAGTAAATAGATCTGATTATATGATAAATTGATTAGTGATGAGCAGACAAGTTTAACATTTGAGGATATTAAACACTTGATCCAAATTTAATTGTGAGGGACATTTAACGTTTAAACATTGGCATGCGCATGCGTAACATAAAATATTGGAAGAAACATTACAAGCGACGGACAGTTATCACACAGTAGCTAACCACATTCCTACTTTGTATTATTCCAAAGGAAGACCCCAATACTAGAAATATGTTTCTGTTTATTTACGACAATTGATATACTGTAACAAACTTATTTTCGCGGTTGCTTAATTTCCTGTTTTCACGCCTAACGACATTTTCGCGGCGATTTAATTTCGCGATTAACAGCCATAAAAAGCCTAATGTATCAGTGATTGAGATTATTTTGCATCAGTTAATTTTCGTGAATTTTAATTGCCCAAGAAATACGCGAAAATTAATCGCACGCGAAAATAAGTTAGCTTACTGTAATGTTTGTTTTTGTTTCATAAATGATTTTTATATCAATTAATCAATAATTTCTTTAGATAAAAAATCGTCAAAACTGCTTCGGGAGATATTGATTTTGTCAGATTTTACTAAATACTGAATAAGCAGGACCCCTTTCCCTTACACGAAAAATAAAAGTTACTCTATCACTTACTTATCAGAAAATGCTGCTCCCCTATCCCTCCAATTCCGTGGTGGTAAACATATCTGTCTATAACATCAGAGGCGACTAACTGGTCCTTCCAATTAGAGATCATGATGTCGTCACATGGGATATCTCGCACCATATCATTACTCACGAAAATACATCCTTTTCTAGAATGATAATAGAGTGTCAAAATACACACTGGTCAACCATCCCTATTTGTTAGGGAGACATCTAACATTTTTCAACAGTATATATAGAGGATATATAACAGTGTCTTCAGTAATACCAAATATATTTCACGAGTGGGGCTAATATTTTGATATTTATCAAAATATTAGCCGCACGAAAAATATTAGCCGCACGAGTGAAACATATTTGGTTTTACTGAAGACACTGTTAGATATTCTGTTTATTACATTTTTTATCAACGAAAAACCCTACCCCGTATGCTAACTAGGACTACAGCGATAATTTGTAAACAAAAAAAGTAGTTTGCCCTGCCAGGTGCTGACATGTATGTCGGGCTTTCTGATTGGTCAATTATTTTGGTATTTTCTAATCTTTAATTTGATTGGTCAAATCAGCAAAAGTGATATTTCTTCACTAGTGAAAAATATCACTTTTATAGAATGAATAATTTTTGATATTTCACTGGTAAAAAATGTAATAAATAGATATAATTGATACAATTTCAGTAAAGGTAGCTTAAAATATTCGGTTTTAAACTTCAATTTAACTGCACGTTTTCTACAATTAACTGCACGTTTCTAAAGCTCAATTAAATATGCGCAATATTTCTGATGGCAATTTTATACAGTCGAGGCAAGTTCATTTTTTCTCATTTTCAATTAAACCAAAAGGATTTATTAGTCATCAGGATATGGCTAAATAGTGCCTCTCCCTTTGGGTGCATACATTTCAAAACCAACAATAATAGCCAATTGTTGACAAGAAGAAAAGAACCATTCTTATCAACTTATTACTAATTAATTAGTAAGTTACTATGAGGAATTAAACACCTGCTGTAATTTCTTCGTGGAACGGTTCCAATGAAAAACAGACAAAACATTTTTGATATTAAATTTTTTTTATATTCCATTTGTAGCATAAATATAAGCCAAAATATACTTCAATCAAAAACTGACGAAAATTACCGTACAATAATCTTCTGATCAAAATCCAATAAATATTTGACAACAATAGCGATATGTTCGTCAATAGCAATTTATTTTGCCGATGTTTATATTCTCGAAGTGGTTTTATATAATTCCTTAGATGGCCATATTGCCATCTACAACGTCGCGCTGTCGACTATAGAAATACTTAATATGTACCCAACTATTTGCATCAATGTTGTTGTACTGCTTGTTGCTTTTATTGATTTATCAATAAAAAAAAAACAGTTTAATGACCCGGGATGTTTTTTTTTACATGTACAGTAGATGGTCTGCATCAATATTTCATGCTTGTTTTTATTACTTTTATAATCATATATATTATATGTTTATGTAGATATTAATATGACAGTTATGTATGATAACCATGAACATTCCGACATAGAAGTGAAATTGATTCAATATTCATTGTAAACCTGTAAATATGGCGTTATCTCTCTAACTAAAGTAATTTTTATAAAATCGTTAAAAACATATCACTTTATTGAAAGTGGAAATAACTTTTAATTGATGATATGCCTTTGACTATTTCATTGATATTACATGTAGTTTAACATTCACATATAGCATTACATTATACAATCCTGTTTATTATATAAAAAGTATATTCTTTTTCTTTAAAAATTAAATACTTGGAGACCTCACCCGAAAAAAACCTAGGCTGTATTTTGGTCGATAAACCCAGCTAAATTATTTTTCTTAAGTAATATACTGCATTATCATACAATGAAGAAGGATTTTTTGTGCTAAATTGACAGTCGTCCAGTATCGCAGAATTAGATAATCTTTTTAGCATTATTCCACATCAACAAAAAATGCTATTCTATTACTATGAGAAATGATAAGGCCGTCTGTATACTTACCCTGGCACAAATATACTCTCTGTTTTTCCTTTATCTACACACGTATCTGCACAAAAGAAAATATCTTGATATGTAATAATTCATATCATTTTAAATTGATCACCACATCTTCCGTATATAACTTCAGATACGAGTATAAATTATTTCAAATTCGATACTCTCCCTTCAAAAACTATAGCATAAGACACGCACGATTGAAATTGTATATGGGTATTCTCCCTTGGTAATTTGATTTGTAATTGTCACATTTTGTAGGTTATTTTCATACATTGTTTATATCCAAAGGAAAGTATATCTTCATGTGTTGTTCCGTCAACAGCGTTAAGGGGCAACTTTGAGTTTGGGATGAAAGATGAATATTTCTGAAAAAGAGCAAAAACTTACAGGTTTAACAATTTACCTTAAAAACCTTCCTTCTTAATCCCTTTATGCCATATTTGTGTAGTATTTTTCATAGCAACCATTTACATTTCAAGGTTATAACAAAATTAGTGTTTATTCGTACATAGGTCAAATCGGGTAAAACAAAATCTAATGTCCCTATCGTCTGCAACAGACACCTGTGAACATAACAGTATGGTTATTTTCCAGGTTTGATTATTTATGTTACTTATTCCGTGGTACATCTTCCTTAAAAGTAACCCTACAGAAGAAACCATTAACATCTACAGCAAATTATTGGCGATTATTGATTAAAGTATTGGTTTTAAGAAACGTTTTGTCCAAACTAACATTTTGATATATCACATGACTTGTTTTGTGCAAATTAGTAGATAATTATTCGTGTGTGAAATTCAACATTATTATCTTATTAAGGTGACCATTGCGATTGCCAACGTGGCAATTTTTTATATGGAGTGTTGGTGTGAAGGTGGGTGTGTCCAAAACATTAAAAACTTTTTTTCCGACAATGATATAGCATCCTTATATAAGGAAACGATTTAAAAAAAATAATAAAAATATATGATGATGAATGGCGAAATCACTAAAATCAACGTAACGGATGTTACATCTGATTTCTAATCAAGAGGCCGTGGGATCCTAACCCGATAGACGAGGCTTGTTGTTTTGAGAAATAGAACATAATTCCTGATTTTTCTTTTATTTTACACTTTGCTTAAGTAAATACAAAAGCTAATACGTGTAAGCAAAAAGGACATAAACTCATAAAACTTATAAATACTGTTGGTACTAATTAGTTACGTTGGTTCGCTTGATCGACGTAAAGTTCTCTATTAGCACATGTTTTCCTGAGGCAAGTGATATATGTGATCATAGGTTAAAATAGTCCATGTTTGTTAATAAAAGTGTTTGCCTACTGTATGTGGTCTAAGTCTATACTAGATAAAAAGTAAAGCGTTAGGAAACAGTCACTTTATGCGAAATAAATTATGTGACAACGGGGCGTGTGACGTCATAATAAGAAATATATGACAGTTTATGTAACACAAACTATCCGGATTAAATATACGTATTGTCACGCGCCACGGAACATTGTTTCGGTAACCATGGTTATATTTTGGAGCTACTTTGTCTAACTGTACGTACCGTAAAGTACAGCAACAAACTCTGCCGCTGACCACTGAAGACTGGAACGGCACTCGTAACCACCGGTGTCGCCTATGGAACTGTATTCTATTTTTAGAACACTCGATGTTACGTTTTCAGCGCTAGTTGTCGTTGTAATTGTCGTCCTGTACATCCATCGGTCCTGGTCCGGAAGTATCTTCTCGTGTCCGTTGTGCATGAAAAACCAAGTCAGTGGTAGGAGAGACGGATCATCTGTCGTACATGTCAATGTCAATGTTTCCTGGAATTTTACCTCCAATGTCCCAGTTATGTTCAGGGCTTTAGTGGAAAATCACAAAGAAAATACTCATTACCTTAAATATATGACATACCTTCAATGTCCTAGTTATGTTCAGGGCTTTGGTGAAACAGCACAAAGAAAAAAAACTTATTATCTTTATGACTTACTTTCAATGTCCCGTGCAGTTATGTTCAGGGCTTAAGTGGAAATCATAACGAAAAAACACAATAATTTAATTTTGTATGAAACACGCATTTTCATTGGCTGAAATAATTTTGTTATACCTCCATAACAAAATTTTTGACGTTGCGAAATGTAACGTCATTTTTGATTGGCCGATGACGTTGCGTAATAATTTATCACAGAAAAGAGTTCGCCAAAGACGGTTTATTTAGAGTACACTCCAGTTTTTTCTGTTATGACTGTATAACAGAAAAAATAATTGATGTTAATCCTTAATTATCTTAAATTTATGACATACCTTCAATGTCCTAGTTATGATCAGTGCGTTGGTGGTACATCACAAAGAAAGACCCAGGAATCTTTATGACATACTTTTAATGTCCAATTATGTTCAGGGCTTTGGTAATAGCGTACAAAGTAAAAACTGTTTATGACAATAACAAAAACTAAGTAGGTTATATTACTAAGGCTCATTCAAATATATACCCCATTGACAGCCTATATACTGACGGCCACTAAATGCAGAAAATGACACTTATGCCAGACAAACATATCACGTGAACTCTTACAAATTGACAAACAGTAACACAATTCTAAAATAATAGCTTGTAAGATCAAAAACTTAATGTAGATAATCATAGAATTCAATTAATTATTTACTTTGATTTAACATTAAAAAGAGAAGCTCAAACCAAACATTTAAATAACTTGCGTCAAACTTGTCAAATACAGGAAATAAACATACCTACGCCTTTTCTTAATCCATGTTCGGGAGATATTTTAAATATATTGTTAATAAAGCGTCTGTGTGAGAAATTGAGCCCCCGACCTTGCTCACTGTCTACAATGTTTTTCTATGCGACAGACTTAAGTGTACCGAAGTTTAACGCCAATTTCGTATGTTAAGCCACAAAGGGATTGCATATCTGAAGCGTCTGACACTAAAAAAACTATGCAAGTACAAATTGTATCAAGTAACAACAAGCAAGGGAGAATAATGGTCCTAATATTGTACATTGACACTTTAGATTGCCCTAGTATTGTGTGTTGATTAGTGGGACCGGTCTCCCCAACAAAACAGATTGTCCTAATATTGTACAATGTTTAGTTGGATTGGTCTCTCCGGCAAATTAGATTGTCTTTGTGTTGATTAGTAGGACCGGTCTCTCCGGCAAATTAGATTGTCCTAATATTGTACAATGTTTAGTTGGATTGGTCTCTCCGGCAAATTAGATTGTCCTAATATTGTACAATGTTTAGTTGGATTGGTCTCTCAGGCAAATTAGATTGTCCTAATATTGTACAATGGTTAGTTGGATTGGTCTCTCCGGCAAATTAGATTGTCTTTGTGTTGATTAGTAGTGTAAAAGTTCAAGGAGAAGTAGTGTGCAGCCAGCCGGGATTGAACCCGCGACCCTCGGCTTACTGGTCCGCCGCTCTATCGACTGAGCTAAAGGGAAATTCCCCCTAGCCGGAAGCTAGAAGGCGACCATACAACTATGTATGTACAGTATTTACATTTAAAACCCGGCCTGCTACACTACTCCCTCCTTCAAACGTGTTCGCCCCCGAACACACCAACCCAGGTTCTCTCTCCAAGGAAGCCTCTTGCTTTCACATGGAGTGGTCTGCGGCACCAATGTAAAAGTTCGAGGAGTAGCAGTGTGCAGCCAGCCGGGATCGAAACCGCGACCCTCGGCTTACTGGTCCGCCGCTCTACCAACTGAGCTAAAGGGAAATTCCCCCTAGCCGGAAGCTAGAAGGCGACCATACAACTATGTACAGTATTTACATTTAAAACCCGGCCTGCTACAGTAGGACCGGTCTCTCCGGCAAATTAGATTGTCCTAATATTGTACAATGTTTAGTTGGATTGGTCTCTCAGGCAAATTAGATTGTCCTAATATTGTACAATGTTTAGTTGGATTGGTCTCTCCGGCAAATCAGATTGTCTTTGTATTGGTTTAGTGAGATTCGTCCCTACGACAAATTAGGTTTTAATAGCATTGAGTATTGTTCAGTGGAAATTGTTTCGTGGGACTAGTGTCTTGGACAAATTAGATTGTCCAAGTTATGTATGTTATTCAATGGTACTGGTCTCAATGACAAAGTATACTGTCCGCATTTTATGTTTTATTTAATGGGACTGGTCTCCATGACATTAGATTGCCCGAGTTGTATGTGCTATTCAATTGCAGTGGTTGCCATGACAGATTGTCCGAGTTTTATGTGTTATTCACTTGGACTTGTCCCTATAACAGATTGTCCGAGTTTTATGGGACTGGTCCTCCTATTGTTTCTTGCTTTGTCCTAGTATAATGTATTGATAATTGTTATTTAATATGACAATTCGATTTTCGTTATATTTAATAGAAATCGTCTCTCCGGTGAAATAGATTACATGGCAAATAGAAACAGAGTGACCTAAGGGACAAATTACACAGGCCCAGCGATGTATTTTGCGTGTAAAAAGTATCATATCAGAAAACAATACATCTGAATGTGTTATCGCTTCATGCAAAATAAACATGTACAACAAAATAACGCTATCAATCGTACCACACGATTTCATTATTGATGTCATTAGAACTTCATTGCAGAAACTTCATTGCAGAGCACGCTTTGTTAAATAGAAGCACAAGTACCTGCTTGATAAAAATGTCATAATCTGGCGGTAAATTGTTTTAAAATTTGTCTATAATTAATTACTCTTTTTTTCGCTTTTATGTTTTTGTACTTCTTACGTAAACAATACTGTATTCATCTTACTCACATTCAAAGTCAGACGAATAGACTTCTATCTGAGAGATGACATCATCGAAAACCTTAAAAATCAGTTGGGATTGATATAACCAAAAGGCAAAACGTTTAAGGGAGACACCGAAGCTGTGTACATTGTCAATATCTGAGGCTGAAATGTTAAGGTCAAAATGTTTTATGAATATTTAAAAAAAAAATATATATTATACCAATAATTTGAGCTAGGAAGATTTCATGATAATTAAATAGTCGTAAATCATGTGCAGACGTCAACTCGACCATTTTTATTGTTTTCCAGTCACTCAAATGCCAATCGACTCAGCTTAAAATGAGTACGATTTAGGGCAATGCAAAAAATGTTGTATGTAAGCTTTTAGCGCCGAAATGGCAGCTCCGGCTCTATACTCGCCAGGGTATTGAGAAATACATTGGCTGGTTGTTAAAGGCCAATTTACCACGGATGATAATTCGTGAACAGCTTTTTCATGGCTATGTTACTGTCATATAGCGGTATATAAAACTCCAAATATATTGGGCGATTAACCGTAAATGCTACTCCGCATCCAGGATATTGTAATCCTTTATTAATGCAATAAACAGCTATCAAATTAAAAGTAACATTTACAAATTGGACGATTATTTCCATATATGTTAAATTGATTTTTCAATTGGATATATGAAACCACTCTTCTGCTTTAATGTTATCTCGATTCCAGATCCGGAATCCGGGACCGCTTTTATAATAACCTCTATACTTCACGACGCAATACTATATCAATAGATTTAAATGTATAAGCAAATAAAGCGTGCAAGTGAAAAATCAAAATCAAATAGTATTTATCCGTGGCTCTTTTGCAATCAGGAGATAATTATCTCATTCATATTTAGTTTTACTATTTTAATTTCTTTTAAAAAAAAAAAAGGGGGGGGGGGGGGGGGGGGGAGTGTTGATATGGTGTTAGAAATGACGTAGAAGACTGGCCTGTCGATCTCTGTTATTTTTCATGCACCAAAAAAACATGATAAAATTTTGTAATCATTCTACAGTAAAACATTCTATAACCCCAAATATTTCATAATTTCAAGGCTACAGATTTTCACGGTTTAACCATGAAAGATCCGTGGAACAATACTGTACCAATAATACATACAGCAATATTCGTTGTTATTATATTCTTGTTTCCATAGCAACCACCAAAACAACAGAAGTTAATGCATAACAAACACATCAAGTAATACTGTACCTTATATGAAATCCGGTTTAGAATAAAACAGTAATTTTATGAATGATGCATTGTATTTTAAATCATTTCCAGTAGAAATAGTTGAATAATGAAATTCATTATTTGAGTAAGAACACACTGTATTGAAAATAATTCTGAAAAAGAAAAACGGCCTTGGAGGATTTAATTAATAAGGAGTTCAGAAGCGATCATAACATGCTTTCTCTTCTTTAAGCTCACTTTGTACTTACATTCACTGATTACTGTTCTCGTTATGGATAGGACTATCAGGTATGCCGCTTCAAAACAACGCATTGTGAGGTTTCTGAAAAACACAGAGGTGATTGTTTGGAAAAATAAACAAACAAAACAAGGAAAACATCGCCATGAAAATATAGCTACAATCCAAGCTCATATCCATCAAACGAGAACAGAACACAACTAGATCACGTGAAGTTCCTTGATAATGCACAGTTCAAAGACCAGATGTTCAGCAAGGGAAGGCGTCTTCTGCATCATCCGCAACATCCGCCTTGAAAATCTAGGTCACATCAGGGTAAAATCACATCCTAAAGTGTAAGCTAGGGTTGAAGTAACCTTGTTGGTACCACTAGGTATGGCAATAAGTGTCAAACACGTCTCACTACATATCACACAGTAAACTTTGATTTTCTCTAAGGAGAATATGGTTTCGATGAACAAACTTTTTTTCCATGGTCTTCGTCATGCAGAATCTCCTGAAACCTTTTGTTGTTATTTTCCCTTCAGTAATCGATATCTGCTCCGAGAAACGTAATAACAGAAACAAGTCATTGGATATCGAATGAACCGGGCATGTAAACATGGTCAATTGGGAAGCAGTTATTTCTACAACTACAGATAATTAATTACCTCTTAAATATACATGCATATCAATATTAAACGCTACCCATCCCCTATGCCTATGGGGCTACGTTCAAGTTCGTTCTCTGCATCAATGGAATATGTCGTGGCAAAACCCTAGGCATATACATCTAGCTGTTTGTTTGATGTCGGGAAAACAAACCTTACCAATCGCTTAGTTGATGATTTATTTTGAGGCTCACAGAGGAATGACAAACAAGGCCAGTCAATTCAACGGTTCGGAGAACTTGAGATTCGTTAGATGTGCATCTAATTTAATCTGAATATGGCGGTACCTGAGCCGTCGCTTTTGGCATGGCATATTGCAGAGCAACTGAGAGCGAAAATGAACAACTAAGAATATATATTTAACACGAACGAAACAGTATTATAAATTAATGCGATTCCTGTGTCAACCACCATTGTTTCTTCATTGTGATGTGACTCGTTTTCGTCAAACCTTGTGTCACTGTTCGTTAAAAAAAAAAAAAAAAAAAACATAAAAGAACAAAACAAAAAAGAAAGAAAAAGAAAATTGAAGGGCGTTGATAAGTTGCAAAAACTTGTGCCCAATCCCTTTGTACGTTTTGACAATAAAATATGTTTGAATCAATAGAAAATTAACAAACAAATACACATCCTACCTTTGTAAACGATGAACTATCTCACTTTGCTTGACTGTTGTTAACAGAGATCAGATATGAAAGAGCCCCATATCCCATACTCTTTGAATGGCGATGATCTGAGCTCCAGTCCAACATACTCTGAACGCTCTAGACTGGACACACCTTTCAAGTGAAATGCATGACTAATAGTGTTTTGCTGAACTCATCTTCAGGGATTTGTAGATCAGATCTGCATTCAGTTGAAAATGCATATTGTCGAGCTCATGAAACTTATCATTAACGGTTGTCATATATTTGCAAATTTTACAGAATAAAACATCACCGTGCTAATGTATTCCATTCTCGTTTCATTGTCGTGTGGATTTGATTGTTATAAAGTACAATACATAAAAGGAAATAGCATGGATATCCAATCGTCTAGACACTGTTATAATTTAATGAATATATAAACACTCGCGAGTGGATATCGTGACGGTAGACAATAATTTTTTTCATATGGAATTATTGCCAGATAATTGACACCAACGCAACTCATGACGAATGACCAAGCCTCATTGGAATTAAACACGACACGTGTATTGATGGTATTAATTTACATTTAAAGGCTTAATGCATTGTACTCCTAGGAGAAAAGACCACCAAGGCAAAGCCGATCATACCATCCTGTACAGAGTTTATCTCGGGATATACAATAATTGAAAAAAAGCGTTGGCATATTAATGAAGAGGCTCGGTGGCCTTAGAACACTGTACATTATGTATTGTATATATGCTTCATTATCAGATCTATCTAATCCCTGACTATATGACAAGAGAGCAACAATTTCAAAAAACACTATTGGCATACTTTCTAAAATATATAACGAATAAATATAAATGCTTATTCCATGTTGACCGAGCCCTTTCGCCTTCAGCTTTCTTTTTTTTCTTTTTAAGAATATTTTATGCTTGTGCAAATCAAACGGTTTAAGGATTTTACCAGAGCCATACGAGCAAAAAAAAAAAAAAATTGTCGACATAATTTTGAAATTCTAAAACGAATTCTATTAATTTCGATTGATTAAAAGGTATGGTGTTGAGGTAAATACATTCATGTATATGCTATAAAACCGATTATTGCCATTATCCTAACAATTACACTTGCTTTAATTTCTGATATGAATAGACTATCATTGTTTCGACCTAAAGGCGTAAAATTATTTCAACAATAGGGCATGCTAGTGATTTGTATAAAGATATTAAGCTTTCGGGCTCCCATAGTGAATACAAATATTGACCATGTGGCAAAAGTATATATTTTTTTCTTATTATTTACATAGACTTCTACATAAGATGCCATAGGCTTGCAAAAATTACAAATTCTTGGTAGTAAACATCACGAAATGGAATGGAAATACCATCTTCATATCAAGAACTGGGGAATTTAATTACCAGTCGATGCCAGTTAAAATGGTGGAAATGACGGGGTGCTTGATCCTACAGTGGCAGTCCAGTCTGTGTAAGTGTCAGACGTTATTGCTACGCTGATTGAAATTTTCAGCGTTTATTTTATTACTTCCGTTATATTCAGCTATTGCTTCCGATGTAGATTATCGCGAGTGTTGATTGGTTAATATTCCAGTTGTCCACTATTGGGATAACGATATGTTGTTCTTGACTATTGTTAGAAATTGTTAGTATCATCGATCTGACTTTTGGACTAATGTTGTAAAGTTTTCATCTTGCAGTTAATTGCGACATCAGTGAACAATGCATTATATATATACATATATACATGTATATACAGTGGATATTGAACCTGACAGCGGAGAACTTCGTTTAAAGTTAATTACGGTATACATGTAGTTGGTAATTTTCGCGGGGCATTTTATTTCGCTATATTCACGGTCAAGCAATATACTGCTAAAATACATACCCAGCGCATGTTTATAATTAAGTGTCTAATTTTGTCATATTTCTACGTGACCCAGCGCATGTTTATATTTTTTCGTGACGTGGCTTAGTCCGACGGGACAATCGCGAAATAGTACCTATGAAATATAAAAACTATACATTAGAAGTATAATACAGCAGCAATTCATTTAGAACAGAATTTGAACCACTTTTCAATTTCATACGACATACATGTATCCATAAATAATCCTCAATCGAACATTTTCTTCGATATCTATTAATATTCAAATTACCATATACGTGTAACAATAAAAACAAATTAATGGATCGAGATGTATATGTACTTCGATTTTGTTAACAACATTTGCGAAACCAGTTATATCGACTTATATTAATCACTCTTGTTGGCAAGATGGATATGAAGATTCATGAAGATGAATATTTGTTAAGTAAAAAATATAATAAAAAAAATACTGTTAAAATGGGATTTGATGTCTTAAAGACACAAAATGACCAAAATAAACATTATACTTGTCCAATGGTTAATACAATTAGAACAATAGAACAGAATAAAAATATACAATAGTTTGTTTACAAGAGGTAGCTGTAGCAAGTACATGTATAATCCCAAAATACAAAGCGGGAATCTATTTAAAAAATAACGTCTGAGTGAGTGATGTTGACATTATTCTGCACATCATAAAAAATGGACACATAATTATATGTACATTGTAAAGGATATTTCCCACTGGAAAGTCACGACCTTTGGATATCCGACAGACACGGAAGATTTCCCATGGTGCATTTTCACATCGGAAACAAGTAAGTAACAAATTTTCTGGACGGGGTCAAACCTCATCCATATTGATAATGTGTTTATTCGTCAAAATTGCAGCTCTCGGGGGATTAATTACTGAAAGTAGTTTTCGTGCATACTTTATATAATATGCCAATTTTCCCGTAATTTTGTCTGATTTAACAGGAACTGTGCAAATATAACTAATAACAACCGTTTTATTGTCGTTGATAATTAAAAAATATCTGTATCAGAGGAACGGCTGCAAGTATGATATCATATCTCCTACACAAACAATGACCTGTACTGTCGACACAGATAGAAGCTATTTTCATGGAGGTAAATCATCTGCATATGGGCCAATGTTATTTATTTTAGAAGAAATAGACTTTTTGTTAGTCATAAAACAAAATGTGAAACAAACTCGAATAAAGTACTAGTTTTTTTCCCCCCTATGTAGTTTAAAGCTCCCGCAAAAGCCAAGGTGATTTGAGGACGGGCGCCAAGGATACATTAACAAAAAATAGAAGCAGACAAAAAAAACTACAGATTTTAAGTGCTGAAATGAGGCAGCAGATATATCTTTTGTTTATTTTCTAACCCTAACAACACTCGTATAAGATCGATATATATATTTTTTTTCATACTCGTGAAATAAATGTGATGTGGAAAATCAATCAATGTCCTCTATATATCGTAGAGATCATTAACATTAAATATCTTGTCACGTATTCTCGATGTCAATACTCAAACATACTATCATTATCCAACTACATACATTATCTAAAACTAAAAACTAAATCTTCCATTTTTCTGCAAAAACATTCTATTTCCCTGTGTAATGCAGTTAGATGAGTGCGTACTGGTTATCACTACCCCGGTTCCCACCTTGAGGACGTTACATGAATTTGATTTAAATCTATAAAATGGTTGTAAACGATGAAGAAGAAGATACTTACCCTTCCGGAACGCCTGGTCGTATCCAAATTTCAAATTTTGTTCTCGATTTACAATTTTGGAGTAAATATGATTCCGTTTGTAGTTTCTTAAAATAAGATACTTAAAAAAACATGCAGTAGATTAACTGACAGTGTTCTTCCGACCTCGAGATCCCCGCGAGTGATCCGGACAATGCATCGCTCAAACCACCACTTACTCTATATATCAAACAGCCTCAATGGCCTTTTAAATAATGCTCTCTGTGGACCTGTGACATTTGAAAGGAATGCATAGTAGTCTCGAAAGGCATATACCGTTAGCTTCTATGTACTGTCCGCAGGTTATACGAGCTAAAATATTAAAAATGTCTTCTGTGGGTATCTCTCTATCTGATTTTCAGACACCATAAAACACTGCCAGCCATAGGACTATATCCAATACGTAATTACGATAGTCTAAGTCATATAGACAAAAAATAAATAAATAAATAAAAACAAAAACAAAAACAAAAACAAAAAAAACACACAAAAAAAAACCAAAAAAAAAAAAAAAAAAAGAGACAAAAAAAAAAAAAAACACACAAAACAAACAAACATATGATTCTAATGGAATCTAATGATTTAAGTTTTCAAACCTTTAGATATATTTTTATTTAACGAAACATTACTTGTAACAGTGCGAGTTATCTGATACCGTAAACGACTAGGTACAAATGAGATTCCTATGACAGTGTGCAACTCATGATAATTAAGATAACCCGCGGGCAATATCACAATATGCCAGACCTCGCTATCTGCAAACTTTGATCTATAAAACAATTAATTTGGTATATGACAGCAATCTAAGGCATATGCAATACACAAGAAATTACGGTAAGTGATTAAAATATACAACTATATTATATACGATTTTTCTCAAATATTATAAAATAATATCAAAATCAAATATTCCAATCGATCTGGTTCGTTAATCCCCATTTACGTAATCACAGCGGGACAGTTATTGGGAATCTCAATACGTTTTCAATACGGATATTCGATGCCACGTGGTTTCCAGATCACACGAGTCAGAACCTATAGAAATATTGAGATATATTCATTTCAATTTAAATAATTTAAGGTTGTTAATGGAATGTTTCAATTTGATTATCGTGTAGTTATTGTTCTGTTTGTCTCGGTTGATCGATAAGCAAAATCCATATCATTTCATCTTTTGTCATCGATAGCAAAACATATCAAGGATTTTCACAATACATGTGCATGAATGCAAACAATGAATTCAAGCTCAGCTGGTATCAATACATTTATTCGCAGAAAAAAAATCACCTTATTACGGAAATTAAAGGCAAATGTTTACCGGATCATTACGTTTAACACATTTTTATCAATTACAGTTTGTGGAAATTGTATAGCTTTGAGCTTTTAGCATGAGAAAAGGAAAATCTCATTTAATTTGGCTTAATTGTAATCATAACGGCCATAGGGTACGTAATTGGACAAATACATTAGCAAACTACGCTTACAAATAGAAATGCATCGCACTAAACAAGTAAAAACGTAAAATTGATTTATACCCGGTACAGACGTGTATGCTGAAAAAATTATCTTCTGGTAATATTTTGTTGTATATCGAATTCTGGATTATTTTATCAAGGCCATATTACAGTCCAGCTTCGTTTGCCTTGCACGAAAGAGTCTAGGTTATTTAATACAAGTAATGACTTATTCTATTTCATCTTCAGTCATATTTCACTCCATTGTATTAATGGGAGGCGACTAAATTCAACTTAAATTGGTAGCTTTGCTTTGTAACCATTTTCTTCCCGGTCCCCCTTGTAACTGGTATTGGCTACTTTGTTTTGGATAATAGTTTACCTGTCGGAAAGTTTACCTATCTGACTTTGTCTGACATTTTATCTGTATGTCTGTTAGTTTACCAGTCTGACAATTTACCTATCTTCTATTTGTTACCCTGCCTGCCTATCATTTAGTTGACCTGACTGTCAGATAGTTTACCTGTCTACCCGATAGTTTACCTGTCTACCCGATAGTTTACCTGTCTCTGATACCTTACCTATCTCTCTGATAGTTTACCTGTCTCTCTGATAGATTACATGTCCATCTTATAGTTTACCTGTCCTTCTGTTTACTTATTTACCTTCACCAAAGCACAATGAATGTTATAGAAACATTAAACACATGCTTGAAATTACTTGTCTATCGTTTGTCTTAATCATTTGTCTTATACATAAACAATGACATAATTCAAACTTGTATACTATATACACAACACTTTGACTGACCTGAATATGACGAGTTCCTCCGTCTGTTATAAACTGGTAGAATATTGTTAAATGACTCCGTTATCAACTGAACCCGTGTCTCCTCGCCACCGACTGAATACACGATATGATAGCTACATGTCGCCCAAGCTGTTGCTCAAACAACGAGCTGACATTTACCGGCAAACTATCGGCAGAAGGACGCACACAAAATTACCTCAATTTATTATCCGACAGGAAAATTGAGTATATGTCGATAAACTAGTATTTGGTCATAATAGTTAAATAATGTTTTATTTAAAAGATAACTAACATCCGTTTGTTATGTGGTTAGATTGCGAGTGTCAGGCAATATGACGATTTAATACGAGTGTTATTAATCGTAAAAGGCTCAACAATAATTGACTGTTCAGTGGATGCTTCAAATGTGTCCGTCCGTATTTCTGTCCTTATGGGGTTAAATATCTCGGACGGTTGATTTTATTAGATGTTCGATAACTAGGCTCGCTTCGTACTATGTTATCTCATAGACACACGTGTCAAATACAGTCAAACCTGATCCAACGACCACCTTGAATAAGCGGCCACCTCTCTTAAGCGGCTAGTTTGTGGTCCGCCCGACGGAAATTACTATATAATGAACCTTAAATAAACGGTCACCTGTCTAACGCGGCCAACGGCCACAAAAATCTGTCCCGGGTCGTTGTATCGTCATGTATTAAGCGGCCATTTTATCCGGAAGTAAACATCTGCGATGATCACATGACCAGGTATTTTTATCAAATGCATCAAAACTTTGATCTTTGTAGGTTTTCATTTCAAAATACACTGTACATGGTATATTGTTATCAATATCAATAAATGCATTTTGATATGATAAATTCAATAAACTGTTGAAAAAAGAATTGGGCAACAGGCCGGTTCTGGCCAACCTGGTTTAAGCAGCTACCTGTCTTAAACAGCCAATATCTGTCGGTCCCTTGGATGGCCGCTAAATACAGGTTTGACTGTATACGCGTTTTCCATAGGGCAAACAAGATATCAATACTTTTACTTTGATGTCCTAAGTATCACAAAAGAGTCTCAATATTATATTTAATACTTGTTCTCATTCGGGATATTCTATTATCAAATTCATATCTAAATGTATTTTGTGTACTTTGTTCAGGATATTGACATACTAAAAAGTATTTGTTTTAATTGAAGTTTTTCTTGTGATTGATTAATTAATGAAACAATTGCCGATAATCAGCTCTTTTTATTTTATTTTCACCAGTGAAATATCAAAAATTATTCATTCTATTTATATATCACGATAAATTCTCAGTCGAAATTTCATTAGTGAAAAAAAATATCACTTTTTCTGATATATTATCGCTTTTTCTTATATGTTTTACTAGTGAAATATATCACTCTTTTGATTTGTCTAATCAAGTCATTGCGTACAAACGACAACGGGGAAAATTGAAAGCTGCATAACCCGGTATAGTTTGCTAGAAGAATATAATAGATAGAATATCTAACAGTTGTCTTAGAAACACTCATATTTTTTCGCTCATGTGGCTAGTATTTTGATATTTTACACTCGTGAAAAATATTAAAATACCAGCCCCATTCGTGAAATATATTTGGTATTACTGAGGACACTGTTAGATATTCTCTATTTATGAAACTGGGCACTTAAAAGATGTCTTTGTGTGTTTTTTTTTTTTTTTTTTTTTTATATATATTTATTTATTTTGCCCTTATAACTAATTTTCTACTATCATTCAATCAGTCTGAAGGTTCATAAATAAATCTAATATTTTTGTTTACAATGTTCAGGATATCTTAGTTAAAGAGCAATCATCGATAATTTTACCGATCTTTTTTGAAACTTGGCACATTTAAGATGTCTTTGGATGGGTTTCTTACGTAAAATACTTTATTTTACTCTTATAAGCAACACATTCATATTATTTAATTCCTTCCTTTTTTCTTTTTCTTTTTTGCATCTCACATGTTTGCTTTTGCAATTATAGGAACTGCCATTAATATGCTTTAATCATTCAATCAATCTCGGTTTTACGATTAGCATTATATAATTTTCTCTCACTGGGGCTTACATCTATGTAATTGTCAACAGACATATTGCTTGGAAGAGTTTTTGCTCAGCGGCAATCATTACAATAATCGTTCCCATTAGTGAAAAAAAATAATTAAAAAAAATTTAAGCTATGAAAATGTAAACATGTTTTGCAAATAATGTTCAAGCTAATTGTCAGTCGGAATTTCATTATTCCCTCATGACTTCTGCAATACGAGACCCGTTTGTGGTCGAATATAACATGTGGATGATTTGGTGATATTTAGTTTGCAGCACAGCACAACAGCACACTACAGTAAATGCGTCAACTACCTATTATTTAGCTGACATCACTACATATGGATTTTGTTCCAAAAATATCACAGATTATGTGACCCAAGACCATTCAAGTTTAAAACACGTACACTGTATACGCCAAGTTTTATCACATGGTGTAGGGAAATACAAACTTCAATGTAAATATCTATACTTTAATTCTGCTTGATACGAGCTTTTTCATTGGCAGGAAAATGTTATCCTCACAAATCATAAAAATAACGACACTTTTGATTGGTCTGAAGTGCTGCGTATTGATTTCTTAGAAGAAAGAGTCCATCACAGAGAGTAAAAAAATCTCTTTGACATATCAATTGTTAATGCAAATGACATTTCACGTTATTTAGCCATAAAACGAAAAGTTTATACTAGATTGATAACGTAAAACTCTATTAATGTGAATATGAAATGATATGTTTCTAACATCTGCCCAGTTGTTCAAAAGGTGATTAGCTTAATGACTTTATTAGTGAAAACCTCATTTCTCCATTACTTTAAATCATATGTGTGTATATTCTTCAAAATCAGCCAGTATGTAGAGACTGGTAGGTGTGATAGTTTCAGAAAATTTTGTCAGATAAGTTTTACTAGAAATTATTTTATCAAGATTTTAATATTGTTGTTAAACTGTGATTATAGCCTAATCACCTTGTGAACAACCGGGCCCTGGTATTTTATGTGACCTCATCCATTGTAAGCAACTCTCGTCCGACACGTCAGAGTTCACGTTACGCCAGTATCTAAAAAAATCTAACAACAGGCAGTCCGCGTGATGTCACCCTTTTTCTAGAACATAATCCGTGTTGCCATCTTCCGTGTTGTCAGCTGTGTAAATGACAACAGTTTTAATCCAATGAAGACATCATCAATTTCGAAATACAATGATTTTATTAGTTCATATCAGGCGGTGAATGCTTTTACAATCAACATCATTACACATGAAATAAACATTCAGTAATTCCTTCTTTTTGCCAATTTCTTCCATGTCCATTTCCCTATTAAACCTCAGCCATTTCGTATAGTTATGTCAAACGTTTTGTTCTCCCGAGTCATTCTTATGAAATTGCACTTTACAGTTGTTTACCGTCAACATGACTCGACTTCGTCATGCCGACTATAGCCAGTGTTATGTTGGCTAAAGTTAGTTTTTACCCCCTACATGACCTCGCCTATTGCTAGGTTTCATCTCCCCCACTATAGTCCGTATTCCGTTGGCTAAAGGAAGTGACTAGTTTATCGCCTACATGGCTTCGCCTATTGCTAGGTCCCACTGACATAAGCCAGGGTTTTGTCGGCGTTCGTTAGTGACTGGTTTGTATGACCCCACCTATTGCAAGGTTTCGTCTCGCCCACTACTGTATATTCAGTGTTCTGTCGGCTTTGGTTAGTTACTGGTTTAACGCCGTCTTTGGCTAGGATTCGTCTCACTGACTATAGTAAGTGTTATGTCGGCGTTCGTTTGTTACTGGTTTTACCGCCTACATGACTCCGCTTATTGCTAGGTTTCGTCTCACCGACTTTATTCCGTATGCTGTCGGCTTTTTGTTGTTGCTGGTTTTACCGCCTACATGACTCCGTTTATTGCTAGGTTTCGTCTCACCGACTTTATTCCGTGTGCTGTCGGCTTTAGTTTGTTGCTGGTTTTACCGCCTACATGACTCTGTTTATTGCTAGGTTTCGTCTCACTGACTATAGTAAGTTTCTGTCGGCTACAGTTAGTCACTTTTTTATCACTTATATGACTTCGCCTTTTGCTAGGTTTCGTCTCACTGACTATAGTCAGCGTTCCGCCTGCTTTAGTTAGTCCATGGTTTACCGACCGCATAGCTGTGGTGATAGTTTAACAGATGATTGATGAAGAGTAACGAGGGCTGATTGATAAGTTGTGAGTGGACGAAGAATGAATGAAGGGATGGATGAACGAACGAATGAATGAATTGTACATTGTACGATATTGTATGTAGAATGAGAGCCCTCTTGCATCAGGACATATTTGTTCGGACACTTATTCCAGGTTCCCAACCCTGGCAGTGATCTTTATGCATAAATGTCTGGGCAATGTAAGTATTTTGTACCTAAAAAAAAAATGTTGTGAGTTGAAGGAGGTACTCAAGGATGTTTTTTTAAGTCCTGCTATTCTCTGACTATATAGGGCCATGTACTCAAGGACTGTTCTCATTTGGTTAGTTTATATTGACGTGGTACCATGCATTCTAAAGTAAACACGACAAGCGCCTTTTACAAAATGGACAAAATCGGTTGGGGTTAGGGTTAGGATGAAACCATGACTGCCATTCACGATTGTGGCTTTGAATTGATTGAACATCCGCCTTATTTACCCGATCTAGACTTTCATCTATTTCCAAAATTGATAGCTATTTCAGGCACCCTAACCCTAACACCAACATGCAGTTGATGATTTTCTGAACAGCCAAGAAAAGAGAAAAGAGAACCAAGAGTTCTATAAAATTAGCATTGAGGCCTTTAAACACCGCTGGCAAAAGTGTATAGATACGAGGATCACAGCTTGTCAATCAGCCCTCGATACAATACGTGTATATATATATTACAATTAGTTTATATATTTCATCACAAACAATGGAGAAATACTGCATCGTATGGTACCAACATACATGTATAAGTATGTGTTCCAAATTGTATTTACAGTCAAGTAAATAAAACATAAATATAAATATGAATGAACACAAAGTGAATTGTAAATGATGCATGCTTTCTTTTCTCAGGGTTTCTAGGAAAGCTTGCTCTCTTTTATAATAATTACAAATGTAATCATATAATCGGTCTGTCAATAAGCAGTTGTTTTCATACGCTTCTACTTTAATATTCCCATAGACCTTTTCCATTGGCTGTGCAAGTCGGAAATCAATTGTGACGTCATACTATGGCCAATGACGTGACGGGGCAGACCCGCTATTTAAATAAAATTGGTTCCCTTTTACCCATGGATGCTTCAGATCAAATTCTTTCGTTCCTACAGAAGAAGATCTAAAAGAATTTTCTATATTTCCAATATTGGGCCCCAACCCTCAGGCCCCTGGACCAACCGTTTATACAATATTGGTTCCATTTAACCCAAAGATGCATCAGACAAAATATCGACCACATCCTTTCATTCCATTCGCTATATTTCCCCTTTATTGCGCCATCCCCCTCGGGCCCCCAGGGGCTATACCCGATGTCTATATATACAAAATTGGTCAACTTCACTCAAAGAAACTTCAGAACGAATATCGACCACATTATTTCATTCCTATAGAAAAAAAAAAGGATTTTAGATAATTTGCTATAATTCCCCTTATTGGGCCCTGTCCCTCAGGTCTTTTATTGAAGAATTTGCTATAGTTCCCCTAATGAGCCCTGCACCCCATGCTTCTGGGTACCAACAGTCTATACGAAATTGAATCCCCTTCCCCAAGGTGCGCCACACAAAATTTGGTCAAAATACGCTCAGGTGTTTACGACTAGTAGCGATTATTATGAAAAGTTGATGGAAGGACGAGAGACAACGGACGCCTCATCAGGACAAAAACTCTCTTGGCCTGCGGGCAGTCGAGCTAATTAAATTAAACTGCTAAGACTCGTTTAATAAAATCGCACATGAAATGAACACTCATTTCGAGTCTATATTCATTGTATGTTGTGAATGCTGTAATTTTATCCACTGGAAAATCATTAGATATAATTTTTCATAAGACCTGTTTCTTACTAATCCACTTTACAACTGGGCTTCGCTTGCTGAGTACAAAAAGTACTTAAAAAGTCATCTTGCGTATTAAACGGGATTTTTCTCATCACGATCGTTTGAATGAACCTCATTGAAACAGGCAGATTCCTTATTATTTCATTCAAAATGTAAGCTTTTTTATATAAATATTATTAATTGATATTTGGTCTGGATATATATGAATGGACAAATAGTAACATGTTGAGTCTCGTTTTCAAAATTTGTATAAACCAGTTGATGTTCCGAAATGATACGCTGGTTATTAACAGTGACACTTACAGGTACCTTTGTTTACCTGCCGAGGTAACACATGGCTTTACTGTATGTGAACTTTGACCTATACATACATTAATGCATTACCAAAACGTTCAACCTTGTGAAACAAAATGTGCAGGATATTTTGTAGGTTTCGTTCATATCACAAGTATAGATGCCCCTATTCTTTAGGAAAGCAACGTCAACTTTGACTTTTAACCTATAATGCATTGTCAAACCATCAACCTTGTCGAACAAAACTTCCAATAAAGTTGGTTAGTTTGTCCAGCGCTCTCTCGTTCATATCGCAGGCGTACATGCCCTTGGCCTTTAGGAAAGCAATGTCTACTATTGCTCCAATCTGTCGGTACTGAGCCCCCACTAGGAGCTTATCGCTGGGTTGTGACGGGAGGGCATGCATTTCCTTATGGTGAAGGATGACAACGGCTACAGACGGCTCACCTAATGGCAAAAAAATAAAGAACCAATCACACCACAGGATACAGATGTGTTCCTAAAGAAATCGCCCAATCACATGTGACCTCTTATAAATATGCGAAACATTAATGTACAGATAAGTTTAATATCACTTTGCGCATGCGTGGCGTCCTTGACAACCAATCATATATAAAGTAAATAAGATATATGTATCACTAAGTATGATATCTTTATATTAAATACTGTAAAATCGCGAGTTTTCGTGGATTTATCATCTTCGTGGGTATACGCCATCACCAAATAATATGTAGAGAAGCTATTAAATTATTTAATCAATTGACACGCATGTGCATGAATTTTCTATCTGTGGTACTATAATTTTATAGATTTAATTAATACTATTAAAACACATACCAAATTTTCTTAGTAAACCACGAAAATTGAAAGCCACGAAAAGATCTGATTCAATAAAAAGAATCTACATTCTGGATTCCATGACTCAACTTTGACCTATACAACACTTAACCGTACAACATTCTATTGGGATTATAGTGATAGGCTAACGAACCCCCTATAACATAGAGCGTAAAAATTGTACCTGCTGCCCCAAACCAAACCCAAACTGAACCCTAAAATAAGGGTCATGCCCTTTGACCCTTTGATCTTACAGTTGATATGCTGCAAAGCATTGCTGACGTCAGTACCAAGACGGGAGGCGTTAATACACAGTACAATGAGTGGAGTGCTGGCAGGATGTGTCCGAGGATCGAGACATTGGTCCACTGTGGCTTCTATCCCAAGGGCTTCCCAGTGAAAACCTAACATCCTTTTCAACTCATCTGAGGCTTCCGTCAGGGTGGCCTGGCTTCCGCAATACAAAGACACAGATACTGGAAATAGACAATATACATGTAGAAACAATGAGGATACGACATTCAGACGGAACCAAGATTATAATTCGTCAAAACGAGGGCTAAATAGGACCAAAAAAAAAAAAAAACATCAGAAAAATATCAAACTTTTTACGCAACTTTAAATTTAAACAAAGGTGTCAACCATACAACAGTAATTTATAAAGGATGGTTGTAACTGTTTAAAGTCCTGTAGCCTACATAATAAAAGCGTTTAAGGACCTTTCCTTTGACATTGAAATCTCCAAGTACATTAATATGACACCGGCATTGACTAGTTGTTGTACCCATTGGATCCATTTCACTGCTGAGTGTCAAACACTGACAATCAAACGCCATTTTAATGACCTTGTATATCAAAGCTAGGTAGCCTTCCGCTCTGGTCAGCTAGTCAGCTCTAAGGCCAGAAAAAAAAGTGAAAAAATTGCTTTAATGAAAAAAGTCGAAAGATGGACGCCGACATTATGATCACGTGATACTTAGGGCCAGGTACTATAAATGCATTGGAACTGCATTACCCGACATTTTTATTTAAAAAAAAACCACACACACACACACACACACACAAAATTGGTCTGTGTGGTTTACTGGGTAAATTTTAAAAATTCGAAAACACTTGCGAATTGATAGATATCCTTTCCATGTCACCTATATTCAAATGTTATACTTATACATTACAATAAGTTAATGGTTATCAGAATACCAGTAGTAATTTATCAAATTTATCATAGAAAGAAGGCAAAAATATTTGGAGGTTGAAAGCAAAACCTACAGTGTCAGATATCTTTTAAAGCATTCGAGTATAATTGATGAGAATTAAAATCCCGATATATTCCGATAATACACTGGCCAATTAAATTTCAATCATTCTAATGTTTGGTCGAAGAGTTTTTTGTATTCTATTATGGCCTAGATCAATGTCTTGTAGATTAAACTATCTTTTTACCTTTCTTTTGCTTCACCATGTGCAGTTGGTGTTTCAATGATGCGACCTCGTCCTCCAGTTGTTGAATCTGGCGAGTCTTTCGAGTCATTTCCTGGTGAAGTTGCATATTTTCAGACTTGTATTGATTTTTATCTTTCTCTAATGTTCTCTTTTCTGACCGCAATTTTTGATTTTGCGTGTCTTGTTCATTCCTTGCTGATTCTAATTTAGCAACACAACTTCTTGTCGTTTCTAATTCTTTAATGCGTCTTCTGTTTTCCGTTTCCAATTCTCCAATACGTCTTCCGTTTTCCGTTTCCAATTCACTAATACGTCTTCTGTTTTCCGTTTCTAAGTCTCCAATACGTCTTCCGTTTTCCGTTTCCAATTCACTAATATGTCTTCTGTTTTCCGTTTCTAAGTCTCTAATGCGTCTCTCGTTTTCCAATTCTAACTTTTTAATGTATGTTTTGTGTTCTGATTCTAAGTCTTTAATATATTTTTCTTTGCTTGTGATATCTTCCGTTAACTTCTTATTTTTCTTGACGCACTCACAGTCACCGTCTTGCTCTTTAAGGCCACATTGTTGACTAGGCCTATAAGCTTTTCCTGCATAAGTATCTCCCGCAGGTTTACTCAGATGTTTCTTCAGGGCATATTGTGCCTCCTTAAGAGCAGCCACATCAGTCTGTTGCTTTTGCATCTCTTTTTGCATCAAATCTTGAAACTTTTTATAAAGATCATCCTGAAATAAAAAAAAATGGGATAAGGAAATTAGGACTAACGTTATCGCTTCCATGAACTAAAAAAGTATAAGGTTACCTGCCCGGCCACGTGAGTTCCTACCCAAGTAAGACAATCTCTTCTCTTCCCTCTGGGCCAACAAGAATTCGAAACAGTCGAAACATTATCGCTTTTAATCATTTGACAGTAATACGTAACGCTTTTCAGCTTGAACGTATCCTTTATCATTTCTTGGTGCCTTGAACACAACCTGTCTTTTCCCGTCAATGTTCTTTGGTTGTACAGTATCGCGGCTTTTTTCTTCCTGTGGGTTAGTTTACATATGCTCGTCCGTCGACTGTCTCTATCTATTTAATCGTAGTTAAATAAAATTGGCTTCTATTTCAACCTCTTGTAAATTTTGCAGGACACAACAACATTGTTCCTCCAACCCCAGGCGCCTGGGCGCGGGGGACAATAAAATGCATAATTTTGTTTGACCATTGTCCATGGAAGATTTTTGCCCAATTTTATTAAAACTGTTTCAGAGTTTCATATAAGTCACGAGAGATGACTACCACAAAAAGGTGATTTCGAATCACTTGAGATATTGTCTCGGGTGACCTAGAATGTTTAGAAATCATTTCAGCTTTTTTTTTCAAATACTTATGTACCACAATGCTGTCGTCACTAAGACTTGAGTTCATAGTATTACAAATGTGGTATAGTAATCAACTTAGATGAGTTGTCCAAATTAAGGTGTTATGAAGACAATAGTGTTAAGATATATAAACGTTTCTATTTTCTTTAGATAAATCATTATTTACTTCCGGGGTCATCCTTACCATTGAATTAATCATTTCATTGATAACAATAACGCTTGATTTCTTGACATTTTACATAACATCATATTATTCTTCTTTATTGAAACATTTGTACCTGTCCTTTCGTCACGTTTTCCACTGCAGTGTCTGCATCTGTAAGGAGGTTTTTAGTGGAACTTTTGTCAGTAGAAAAATAGCTTCCCATGTTGACGACTGAAAAGGCAAAAAAAAATCAGGATTATGTTATTTTCATCATGAATGTTAGTATGGTACGAGGAGTTCGGGGTACACTGACACTAATGTGTACTCTGAATGATCAGCTAAAATTATACATTTTAAAATCAGTGAAGCAACTACGAAATCCATAGCGTAAGAACACATGACTGTGTCGCGGCGACGATGACTCACTTTTTGATGTCTAGATCAAGATTAATGTAGTCATGATCAACTCAAATCAATTCGTTTTATTGACTTTAAGCTTTACATCTCGTCAGTACATATAACATATATACAATACAATAAAATGGCGGTCACAGCAATATAGCAGTGACGTAACAATACCTATAGAGAATGGACAAATCTGTGGAAAAAAAAAACTTTATATCAAGTTTTTCCTTATATATGTGGCATTTTCACTTTATGTAGTACATATGTCATCTTCGCTAGCCAAGGCTTCTGATTACGTTACACTCCACGAACCCTTGACAGATATAGGCGTCAGTTCTGGCCCTCTAGCGGTGATTCGAAATTACCACCCTTCACGCATGAAATTTTCGACCAATCAAAACAAGCGTTACCGATTTACTTCATCGGTGATGTTTACAAACACACATCGAGGTTTGGTGTCATTTCGATGAGATATGTGATCAGTGACTTATATGAATTGATCAAACACTGCGAATGTTCCCCCAAAGATTGTGATTTTTGTATTTAGGTAAATTGCCATGACATAGTCGACAATGTAGCTCTGTACTGGGTGCCGCATTTTTTGTTTACTGCGAAACCAAGCCAGAATGTAAAACGCGATTTGATTGGGTGCCCTGGGATTCCAGGGCGCGACGGTTTGAACACGACTATATCCGCCAAGGGTTCGTGGAGTGTAACGTAATCAGAAGCCTTGGCTAGCGAAGATGTACATATGTATAGTTACATAACATTATCAAATCTTTAAAGTTTGTTGTACTAATTAATTATGTAAACTTACATAACATTATTAAATCTTTAAAGTAGACTATACTAATTAATTAACTCAGATCTGATCAATTTTACATAAGAAGCCGAGATGTGCCATGATATATAGTGGTTCGTTTTAATTATATTATGTTTATCAATCACAAGTGCTACACATCCATGGACTTTTATTTGGAAGTGTTTTGGATGAGTTTGTGGATCGAGGAGAAAAACTACATGCAGAAATGTTGCGTATAGATGTCCGACAGGTCTACAGATTGTATGTCCGACAAGTCTACAGATTGTATGTCCGACAAGTCTACAGATTGTATGTCCGACAAGTCTACAGATTGTATGTCCGACAAGTCTAATGATTGTATGTCCGACAAGTCTACAGATTGTATGTCCGACAAGTCTACAGATTATATGTCCGACAAGTCTATAGATTGTATGTCCGACAAGTCTACAGATTTTATGTCCGACAAGTCTACAGATTGTATGTCCCACAAGTCTAATGATTGTATGTCCGACAAGTCTACAGATTGTATGTCCGACAAATCTACATATTGGATGTCAGACAAGTCTACAGATGGTATGTCCGACAAGTCTGCAAATTGTATGTCCGACAAGTCTACAGATTGGATGTCCGACAAGTCTACAGATTGTATGTCCGACAAGTCTACAGATTGTATGTCCGACAAGCCTACAGATTGTATGTCCGACAAGCCTATAGATTGTATGTCCGACAAGTCTACAGATTGTATGTCCGACAAGTCTACAGATTGGACGTCCGACAAGTCTACAGATTGGATGTCCGACAAGTCTACATATTGTATGTCAGACAAGCCTACAGATTGTATGTCCGACAAGTCTACGGATTGTATGTCCCACAAGTCTACATATTGTATGTCCCACAAGTCTACAGATTGTATGTCCGACAAGTCTACAGATTGTATGTCCGACAAGTCTACAGATTGTATGTCCGACAAGTCTACAGATTGTATGTCCGACAAGTCTACAGATTGTATGTCCGACAAGTCTACAGATTGTATGTCCGACAAGTCTACATATTGTATGTCCGACAAGTCTACAGATTGTATGTCCGACAAGTCTACAGATTGTATGTCCGACAAGTCTACATATTGTATGTCCGACAAGTCTACAGATTGTATGTCCGACAAGTACACAGATTGTATGTCCGACAAGTCTACATATTGTATGTCCGACAAGTCTACAGCATGTATGTCCGACAAGTCTACAGATTGTATGTCCGACAAGTCTACTGATTGTATGTCCGACAAGCCTACAGATTGTATGTCCGACAAGTCTACAGATTGTATGTCCGACAAGTCTACAGATTGTATGTCCGACAAGTCTACAGATTGTATGTCCGACAAGTCTACAGATTGTATGTCCGACAAGTCTACAGATTGTATGTCCGACAAGTCTACAGATTGTATGTCCGACAAGTCTACAGATTGTATGTCCGACAAGTCTACAGATTGTATGTCCGACAAGTCTACAGATTGTATGTCCGACAAGTCTACAGATTGTATGTCCGACAAGTCTACAGATTGTATGTCCGACAAGTCTACAGATTGTATGTCCGACAAGTCTACATATTGTATGTCCGACAATCCTACAGATTGTATGTCCGACAAGTCTACAGATTGTATGTCCGACAAGTCTACAGATTGTATGTCCGACAAGTCTACAGATTGTATGTCCGACAAGTCTACAGATTGTATGTCCGACAAGTCTACAGATTGTATGTCCGACAAGTCTACAGATTGTATGTCCGACAAGTCTACAGATTGTATGTCCGACAAGTCTACAGATTGTATGTCCGACAAGTCTACAGATTGTATGTCCGACAAGTCTACAGATTGTATGTCCGACAAGTCTACAGATTGTATGTCCGACAAGTCTACAGATTGTATGTCCGACAAGTCTACAGATTGTATGTCCGACAAGTCTACAGATTGTATGTCCGACAAGTCTACAGATTGTATGTCCGACAAGTCTACAGATTGTATGTCCGACAAGTCTACAGATTGTATGTCCGACAAGTCTACAGATTGTATGTCCGACAAGTCTACAGATTGTATGTCCGACAAGTCTACAGATTGTATGTCCGACAAGTCTACAGATTGTATGTCCGACAAGTCTACAGATTGTATGTCCGACAAGTCTACAGATTGTATGTCCGACAAGTCTACAGATTGTATGTCCGACAAGTCTACAGATTGTATGTCCGACAAGTCTACAGATTGTATGTCCGACAAGTCTACAGATTGTATGTCCGACAAGTCTACAGATTGTATGTCCGACAAGTCTACATATTGTATGTCCGACAAGTCTACAGATTGTATGTCCGACAAGTCTACAGATTGTATGTCCGACAAGTCTACAGATTGTATGTCCGACAAGTCTACAGATTGTATGTCCGACAAGTCTACAGATTGTATGTCCGACAAGTCTACAGATTGTATGTCAGACAAGTCTACAGATTGTATGTCCGACAAGTCTACAGATTGTATGTCCGACAAGTCTACAGATTGTATGTCCGACAAGTCTACAGATTGTATGTCCGACAAGTCTACAGATTGTATGTCCGACAAGTCTACAGATTGTATGTCCGACAAGTCTACAGATTGTATGTCCGACAAGTCTACAGATTGTATGTCCGACAAGTCTACAGATTGTATGTCCGACAAGTCTACAGATTGTATGTCCGACAAGTCTACAGATTGTATGTCCCATAAGTCTACAGATTGTATGTCCGACAAGTCTACAGATTGTATGTCCGACAAGTCTACAGATTGTATGTCCGACAAGTCTACAGATTGTATGTCCGACAAGTCTACAGATTGTATGTCCGACAAGTCTACAGATTGTATGTCCGACAAGTCTACAGATTGTATGTCCGACAAGTCTACAGATTGTATGTCCGACAAGTCTACAGATTGTATGTCCGACAAGTCTACAGATTGTATGTCCGACAAGTCTACAGATTGTATGTCCGACAAGTCTACAGATTGTATGTCCCACAAGTCTACAGATTGGATGTCCGACAAGTCTACAGATTGGATGTCCCATAAGTCTACAGATTTTATGTCCGACAAGTCTACAGATTGGATGTCCGACAAGTCTACAGATTGTATGTCCGACAAGTCTATAGATTGTATGTCCGACAAGTCTACAGTTTGTATGTCCGACAAGTCTACAGTTTGTATGTCCGACAAGTCTACATATTGTATGTCCGACAAGTCTACAGATTGTATGTCCGACTAGTCTACAGATTGTATGTCCGACAAGTCTACAGATTGGATGTCCGACAGGTCTACAGATTGTATGTCCCACAAGTCTACAGATTGGATGTCCGACAAGTCTACAGATTGGATGTCCCATAAGTCTACAGATTGTATGTCCGACAAGCCTACAGATTGGATGTCCGACAAGTCTACAGATTTATGTCCGACAAGTCTACAGATTGTATGTCCGACAAGTCTACAGATTGTATGTCTGACAAGTCTAAAGATTGTATGTCCGACAAGTCTACAGATTGTATGTCCGACAAGTCTACAGATTGTATGTCCGACAAGCCTACAGATTGTATGTCCGACAAGTCTACAGATAAGTCTACAGATTGTATGTCCGACAACTCTAAATAGTGTATGTCCGACAAGTCTACAACTTGTATGTCCCACAAGTCTACATATTGTATGTCCGACAAGTCTACATATTGTATGTCCGACAGGTCTACAGATTGTATGTCAGACAAGTCTACATATTGTATGTCCGACAAGTCTACATATTGTATGTCCGACAAGTCTACAGATTGTATGTCCGACAAGTCTACATATTGTATGTCCGACAAGTCTACATATTGTATGTCCGACAGGTCTACAGATTGTATGTCCGACAAGTCTACAGATTGTATGTCCGACAAGTCTACAGATTGTATGTCCGACAAGTCTACAGATTTATGTCCGACAAGTCTACAGATTGTATGTCCGACAAGTCTACAGATTGTATGTCCGACAAGTCTACAGATTGTATGTCCGACAAGTCTACAGATTTTATGTCCGACAAGTCTACAGATTTATGTCCGACAAGTCTACAGATTGTATGTCCGACAAGTCTACAGATTGTATGTCCGACAAGCCTATAGATTGTATGTCCGACAAGTCTACAGATTGTATGTCCGACAAGTCTACAGATTGTATGTCCGACAAGTCTACAGATTGTATGTCCGACAAGTCTACAGATTGTATGTCCGACAAGTCTACATATTGTATGTCCGACAAGCCTACAGATTGTATGTCCGACAAGTCTACAGATTGTATGTCCGACAAGTCTACAGATTGTATGTCCGACAAGCCTACAGATTGTATGTCCCACAAGTCTACAGATTGTATGTCCGACAAGTCTACATATTGTATGTCCGACAAGTCTACAGATTGTATGTCCGACAAGTCTACAGATTGTATGTCCCACAAGTCTACAGATTGGATGTCCGACAAGTCTACAGATTGGATGTCCGACAAGTCTACAGATTGTATGTCCGACAAGTCTACAAATTGTATGTACGCCAAGTCTACAGATTGTATGTCCGACAAGTCTACAGATTGTATTTGTTACACGCATTTTCCTTGAACCCGGATGTGCTGAAAAACACAGGTACAGTTGGCGTCAAGTGGGAAGATACCACGAAATATTCCTTTTGTGCTTGAAGCACTTGGATATGGCATCGAATGTGGAAGAAACACTATACATCTCTACAGAAGGAGGATTTATGAAAAGCAAACAAAAAGTTGGGGGTATTTTTGACATATATGGCATTATCCCTCAGGTCCCTAGGGGGGCAGACCCACCGTTTACACAAAATTGGTTCTCTTTCACCCAAGGATGCTTCAGACCGAATATGGACCAAATCCTTTTATTCATATAGATGAAAGATTTTAACAAGTTTGGTCACATTTCCCTCTTTAAATCCCTAAGTTTAATTTGTATGTCTTTGACGTCATAAAATGAATTACAAACAAACAACAACAATTACAAACTAAAAAAAATAAATAAAAAGTGATAGTTTGAACTCTGGTTATACCTGTGCCACTTTTCGGATTGTCTGTATCAATCAAAAGTAGATAGTTTTCCTCAATTGCGAATGCCTACGCTTATATCTGTGAGCAGAAATATTAAGGTACGCTGTTATTGATAGTATGTGTGATTTAGTTACTGACTTGGTTTTAAAAACCCATAAAACGGCTGTAGATTTACTCGTGAATTATCTACTAAATGTACAGTGTTATTTACCCATATACCTTACATGTACACTAAGAGAGCTAACGGTTTTGACCACGAAAATAAAGGTATTCGGTCGACCTGTCATAGTGAGGGAAATACTCTGTTGATTAAATTAGCATTCGTAATGAATACTACCAATATCAAAAACCTTACGTAATCTGTACAGGTCTGGCAGTTCTGTTTAGTTACTTATTGAATGTTGTCTGTTTTCCCTGTACATCATGACGTTGTAAAGAAAATTGAATAATCAAGGGGCCGAGTGGTTAAGGTGTCCCGACACTATATCATGACTAGCCCTCTACCTCTGGGTCGCGAGTTCGAAACCTACGTGGGGCATTTACCAGGGTACTGACCGTACGCCCGTGGTTTTTCTCCGAGTACTGGGGCTTTCTTCTACCTCAAAAACCTGGCACGTCCTTTAAAGACCTTGGCTGTTAATAGGACGTTAAGCAAAATTAACCAATTTAACCAAAGGAATAAATAAAGTTGAAAGTTGACCAGTCAAAACACAGTCCACATATGTCTTTAATTGACGATATACAACTTATACGTCAAGTACATGTATTTACTGTAAAAAAGACATTGTGTTCTGGCCTTATTTAATCACCATACGCGCATTGATGAATTCATAAGCGCAGTAATTGTGTATGTAAACTCTAAAATAATATATGATACTTTATTTCTAACATTTATAAAACAGCTCTATTCATTACCAAATTATTTTTCAGTTTCATACGGATAGGAAATGCAATACTAAAGCATGCAATTTACAACTCTCTTAAACACAAACATAATGTTTCTGCTGAACTTGCTCCGCCCATTTAATTTTGAGTCCGATTGGGAGACGCAATTTGACAACCGAAGTTTGTTATCATTATTTCTTGTAATGCATCGAAATGATGTTTCTCAAAACTTAATGATATACAAAATTGTATTGATTAACTTCAGTTCCTAGGTATACCTTTGCAATTATGATTTGTTTGTTTGTTTGTTTGTTTTTGATTAACGTCCTATTAACAGCCAGGGTCATTTAAGGACGTGCCAGGTTTTGGAGGTGGAGGAAAGCCGGAGTACCCTGAGAAAAACCGACGGCCAGTACCTGGCAACTGTCACACGTAGGTTTCGAACTCGCAACCCAAAGGTGGAGAGCTAGTGATAAAGTGTCGGGACACCTTAACCACTCGGCCACCGCGGCCCCTTTTGCAACTTTGAAAGTCATTTGAAAAACAAAATGACCGACAGGCGGCCATCTTGGATGTAAACACTTGAAATATGTAGGTTTGGTTTGGTATATTTTGTATTAACAACCAGGGTCATTTATAAGGACGTGCCTGGTTTTGGAGGTGGATGAAAGCCTACGACATCCACTATTTATCTATGATCTCAATATTTCTCACTTTCCTTTCCCATTCATTTTCGTTTTCAGCTGTAGATGAGGATATTTATATATATGCTAAATAATATATCTAGTGGTTACATTGATGGCACGGTAATAATTCCAAGGACTTATTTTCCTACTATCCTAGCATTCTGAAGTAAAAAATAAATGCTACATTGGGAACAGAAACACTTTGATATGAAATAGATAAAATGGTAAAATTATTATTACTCCGACTTAATTATGAACAGGAACTTCAGAATAAATCAAAGTGGTCTACAAAGGATTTCATTCAAATAAATGGTTTGGTGCATCTCTGCAGACTTACCACAGGGATATGTCTAGTTTTATATTGTAAAAATAAAATTAAGGTGTAGGCATATATCAGATGTTAATCCTGTCAGACTAGGCATATCCCTGTGGACTGACAGAAAATTGTCCATCCATAGAAATCAAGAATGACGAAATTAGCCCGAGTTTTCTCTGGTCCTGACACCGTGTTCTACACCAGACATGGTCTCAGGGTCGGAGGAAACTCGGAATATGATACACTCTGTATATAGATATGAGTGAATTTTTGTACTATAAACAATTAATCATATAATTCTTGACAGTATACATGTAATAAGTGCCTTATAGCAATTCATTTATAGAATGTCCAGTTCATGCACAGGGGCATGTCTAGTTTTATATTTAAAAAAAAACAGTTAGAAATACCTGTATATATATATATACATGTATATATATATACATGTAGGTATTTCTGACTATTTTTTAATATAAAACTAGACATGCCCCTGTGGTTCATGTGGTAAATCACAGCAGGCATTAGCTAGGCTGCACAGGTCTAGGGCTTAGCACACGTATCGCCAGCCAACGGTCAATATATGTGTACGAAATGCATATGATATATATACAAGTGATCATATAGATCGACGGACCGTGGGTGGTGAATGTGTGCCAAATCCATGTAACATACATGTATATATAGTGCCTGGTCAAAGATAACATATAACGTCTCTCGCCCGTCCAATTTCAAATCCTGCAAAGGAGAAATAATTGTCATTCAGGATCCCGCCAGTCAAATTTCAAGTCCGGTTGAGGTAAAATAATTTCCCGTCAGGACCCCGCGAGCCTAGCTATCTAGTAATTGTCAGTCAGGATCCCGCCAGTCAAATTTGAGGACCTGTAGACTACAATCATTGTCAGTCAGGTTCACTTATAATCACAAAATAATTACAAATGGATGATATTTCTTATACAAACCTTTTCCCTGTAATCTACTCAACAGCTGCTCAGAGTCGTAACTTCTACTTTCGCTTTCACATTTTCTGGAATCTCCCGGACATCACTTCCGGTTGCGGTATATTTCAGAATCAAATAAACAGTTGTATTCGAATACAATTAGTATCAAAACTTTAAGGCTTATGTGATTATTGAGCAATAGTTGTCATAAAAACTCGCTCCATAATGCAAACACACTTGAAGGGCTATATTATTACCGGCGAATAAGAGCGACATAATAACTGCTCCCTTGGTTTCATTTTCTCTTATAAAATTTTAATCAAACAAATTCTAATTCATTATATACATCTGTTATCTAACAATATATTTTATTGTTTAATCGTTGAATCGAGATATACGGTAAATACAATCAGCTTCCCATGCCACTGTGATAAAATCGGCTTTCAGACAGCAATATATATTGAGAGATAAGAAGTGGAAAATTGAATTAAAATGTTTTCATTATAAATCCAGGTATCGAAACCAATTCCAAACGCTTACGTAACCTTTCTGTCCTTATTTCTACAAGAAAAACACTTCGTATAATATTCTCACATAACCTTGACGGATTGACACTAACTTAATTCATTCACCTGGCTGAACTTTCGTAATAAGATATTCCTACCTATGAATTGGAAGAGGGTTAATGTGTCTTGGGGGGTGAATGAATTGATCACATTGGGCTGCCAGGTTCGGAAATGAGGCTGGGCTGTCTCTGATGAAACCCCTCCTGAGGGATTCGGGGGCGTGTCCTAGCGTCATCCCCTAACCTCAACAGCTGAGGAACAATTTGAATTCCAGATGAAGTTGCCTGCTGTCTAGTTCATTCTGAGCATAAAAATATTAGATCGTAAGATCGAAGAGGTAATTTATATTCTTTTTACATGAGAGTGATTTAAGTTAAGTATTTCAAATAAGGAAAAGAAACTGTGCTTGTTAGGAATTGATCTTTTTTTAATCAAATATGAAAACATATATAAAATATATATTGTTTGGATCTTTTGCTTTGCGTGATTTAAGCGATTTATTTCTACTCTGTTTACACCTATACTAAGTATATTAGGGGAAGGGTTTGTGTAGGGCTATATATAGCCTGATGATAGCCATTGGGTTTGGAATCTTTGTTAAAACCTTGTTTGTTTTGTACTCTAGAATTTAATTTCTAAAATGTGTTGTTTGACTCATTAACCATGGCCGATATGACAAACAGAATGTACTTATCTATTTCAGGGAATTGCGAGATAACTGTTCACCTCCAAACTCGGCAAGTTTGACCCTGTGATATTTAACCTTTGCTTTAAAATGTAAACTTTATTTATTTTACAACAATTGCTAAACAGTTATACCAACTTATATTATTCATTCTTGCTGGCTTGGATGGAAGCGCCCAGCGATTGGGCTTATACTGTGGGAGGAAACTGGAGTACTCGTAGCCTGAAACTCACGTTTATAACATAGTTATTTAGTATTTTGGACAAATTGATTTTTTGCCTCAATATTTGGTGAATATTCATATTCCTATAAATTGATTCCTTCTTTCGTACTAGTGTTTGTCTTTGGTCAATTAACGTATAGTTTATACGTTTTTGTTTGTTTGAAGCAATATGACTTTAATTATTATTTTATGAAAAAGAAGAAAACATCCTGGTGTGTAACTGTCAACTATTGCTCCATTGGTATTGGACGTCCAACAGCAAGTGTAAAATATTTTGGGACGTTTTTCAAACCATGCCGAGCAATAACTTTGAAAGTTAGACTATCAAATTATCGTAAGAATTAGTGTACATATATATTGAATGCATTTTAATGTTTAGTTCACTTTTGATTGTGTAGTGTTTAGTTTTGTTAACATATTTTATTGACATATTTAATGACAAAGGGATTAGTCAGCAAGTTTTACCAACTTTTAAACGACTTCTCCCATAATAATAAAAAATAACATAGTCACATGATGGCATATATACAAATATTCAAAAATGTGAAGAAATGAAAATATAATAATTGACATATCAGAAATAGTATTTTATAGGAGAGAGAGAGAGAGAGAGAGAGGGGGGGGGGGGGGGGGCAGGAAGGGGGAGGGGGTAGGTACATATACAGTTAAATGACTGCAGGGTCGTAGTTCCGATTTTCCCCGACACAGACGGCACAAGTTATTCTGATCGGTATTCGAATCTTTCTGCTTGTACTAAATGTTCATCACATCCCGTGCAAAGTTTCATTCTCATAGGTCTCTCTGTTTCCTTCTATTATATCCGTTTCACAAATGCCGCCCTGATCATAGTGTGTAGTGTTTAATATTTACAAATGCTTCACAAATCACTCTCAATCCTTATAGTGCTACTTCGCAGTCATGGTATTGGTCTATAATGTGTGTCTGCTCAAGATAGTAAGATGTCGCCATTTGAAGCCCCCAGTACAGACAGGGTACTTTTCATAATCAAACCGGGCCCCAATCGGAAACCGTCGGCACTTTCCGTAAACGAGAAAATAACCGTATCATGAAACATTATCAAGCATGAAATCCATGCTCAACCGAATTTCCTATAAATTCTTGCTTAAATATTACGAAATAGTAATTAAAAGAAACAGGTCAACATCGAAAATATATCTCGCTTTCTGAAATCCTTTCATCAGAGAGGTCTCTGCTTTCATCAAGAAAAATATTCGACTCAGATTTATCATCCAAAATATTCGAGATTGAGCACAAAATAATGAATAGCGAACAAGGTTTCACGATATCGGCTCATGTCCACGGGCCTACATTGAACTTTATATGTCTAGTTTATGAAAGGCTGTTAAGAGGATAGAAGCAATTATAAATGAATGGAGGTCAATGACGTCATTAAGTGGGTACTTCCGGGCTCAAGTCAATTAAGTATGATGAGCGAAATCGCGGATAGGAATTCGTCCGATAGATCTAGTTATCGGAATTCGTCCAACAGTTGATAGAGTTTTATGGTATTTTAGTGAGAACACCTTTACTACTAAAGAATTTAATGTGATGTTTATTTAAAACCGCCTTATTAGTATCGAAATTAATCAGTTCCTCGTTTAAACCTTGGACCCGAGACGTGTACATGTATATCTGATATACATGTCTCTGCTTGGACTTTCTTGAATATCCGCCATTTTCTGCCAAGGAGCTCGGTTTCAAGATTTTGAGTAACATATGACATCAGCTTAATAACCAAAACAATTTCAATTCAGTCTTCATATACATTCTGAAACCTTATGAAAATACAGATTATCGGCAGTGCTGTGGTCATTAAGTGATCATGATGCCACATGTTACTCAAAACCCCGTAACCGAGCGCGTACTCATCCTGCAATTAATTTTCTGTTCATATCTTCTTCGCTTTATCGATATTGAGTCAGAATGATGTCGTTTTGTTGGTTTCCACTTATTTTTACGGCAAAAATCTGGTTTTTACATTTATTTATTTATTTGTAAATAATTAGGAAATATACATTTACATGAAGGTGCCATTCAGGTGGGTTTTTTTTTTTTTTGCTTTTTTTTTTGTTTTTTTTTGTTTTTGAGTGTTTAAACATTAAAACCATCCTTTAAGTATAATTAATTCATCATCAATAGTTCTATCCAAATAATCTCTTTGGACAGTCATCTCCTTGAACATAATGTAAATCATCCCCAATATAATTAAATTGTCTTCAGCAAGTTAGAAAATGCTACCTGTGGACTAGATGCTTCATTACAAAAGTTTTACTGTAATTGATCAAAGGTCTTTAAATTTAGTCATGGTGAGATAATCCCCGACCCCTAACAGGCGCGTAGCCTGGCGTACACCAGTACGCCAGGGCTTCCACATCATTTTTTCAAAAGGAATTTTTCCCTATTTAATTATTTTCAAGAATGTATTCTTTTAGTAATATCATATGAAAATAATGAAATTATGTTTGGTTTTCCCTAAAACCCTATGTTAACATTCAATATAGGTCTAATAATCGGCGTCTATAGATTATATAACTAGATGTAACAGGACAGGCCAGCGTCTGACTAATAATTGTAATGAAGGAACCTAAACTGTATCCGAACGTCTAAAGATTCTATTATACTGTGGAACGTTCCTTCAGCATCAAACGTCGGCTAAAGACATACCCGAGTTCAACCATGGACACAGAACGAATGTCTTTTCTGGCATTGTTACATACGTATCACAGGGATCTGAGAATTTGTTTACACCGGGGGTGTCAGTTTTACCAAATTTTTATCTAGTCATTTACGTGTACAATATAGCACAGAACATTAGTCATGACTTTATTGTATGTTTTGTGCGTGTCTTTGAATTTTCAATTATATCAATCAGAATTGCTCAAATGTCACCTCTATTCATCAAGAAATACAAAAAAAATAAATAAAAAAACTCTTGTGCTTCCCTCCATCCATTTCCTGGTCGCGCCTTCGGCACTCGGTAGGAAAGCCTACGTCCTTTCGTCGGACCAAAGGTCCAACCAGGCTTCCACTTCCATTTAAGTCTGGCTACGCGCCTGCCTAACCTAGTAACAGCCACAAACTTTCGCCAATGACGCCACAGGACAAATTGTCGGTCAAATCAATAATGAAAACATCACAACACGAATGAAACATGATGAATTTTAATACTTACACAACAGATTTGAGAACATCTCTTTGATTGTTCCATTCAATGTACTGTACATGATAGTAAGAATTTCAGTATGATAACATTTTTTCTACATTTTTTTTTCTAGTATTTAAAAAAATAGTCTCAAGGATACTATGCATGACATCAACTTCGCTCTTATTGGGGACAGGCGTAGGTCAGAAATCAACATCTTAACAAAAGTAAGTACCCAACAACTAGGAACTTTCTGTAAGAAAAAACCAGTACTGAAAAGGATTCCGCCAAAAGGAAATCCTCCTTTCAGTACGATTAAAGATTTCCCCATCAATTGAAAAACTGAAAGTTACAATTTCCAAGAAGTTGACCAACAGGATACCTTTGAATATTAGGTATTTACAAAATGTCAACCGATATCCTTCCCTGCAGACAATACTGCAATGAGGACACCACATTGAAAGCCGAGGCTGAAAATGAATGATGAAAAAAGTATATTGAAATACAGCGAAAAAGGGCAATAGATCAAAAACCTTTGGACGGTAGTGTCAAGTATAGACGAAAACTCAAATGCAACCGAAACGAGAAATATATTAGTCTACATGGTGAAACGGGGATAACGAAAAAAAATAGTATACCACGTATTATTATTTTTATTTATAATGGAAATGCTGGGAAATGGCATGGCTTTAAATTTATCATTATATATATATATATACTAATGCTTGAGGTGGTTTTTCATAACTTCTAAGCTGTTCTTAATTATCACAACTTGTACCGCAAATAGTGGCAAATTAAATCTGAATTAACAGTATTTGCCATTTGACAGTCCTCCCTAATTTTATCTTAATGTTTAAAAAAAAAATAATTAAAAAAAATGACACATTCATTATTTCTGTACACACGCACACACTTTTTAACCTGAGTGCATATATACGGTATACACAAAAAGCATCTACACAGCAGGCAGTCATTTCTTGTATGCTATATAATATAATAATTGCCCTTTGGCCAAAACAACTATAACAATTCATTGTGTTGGCAACATTATTCCTATTTCTGTGTCAAAAGTTTCTATTCTTGCCAACTATCACTTTTTTTTAATCTTTACAAACTTAAAATATTTCTAACAAATATTTTGTCCAATCTGATCTTAATATATTAAAACAAATATTATTATTCTATCAACCTTCAATGTTTCCCTGTAAAAATCTTCTGTATCGACTTAAACATTTCTACATTTTTCCAGCTTTTGATATTTCTGAGAAACATCTTATCTGTGCCACCTGAAAGATGTTTAAATATCTTCCAAAGGTATACCATTTCCATCTTTGTTTACTAACCATGAACTTTCACTTTAAAACAAATATCTCAACACCCCAGGAGTTAAATTATCAGTAATAATTAAATTGAATAAGAAATGATGCGACACAAGTGATGATAGAACAAAGAAAAGTGTGATTAAATTAAGGCCTCAAAATCAAATAATCATTTTTTCCATAATGTCCAAAACAATTCTTTTCAAAAAATAACTTGTTACTATTGAATTTGCTTCAAACGCGCTTAAAATCGGGGAAAAAAATGTGACAAGTCCACATTTTTTCTAATTTCATTTTCCCCTTTATTTTCTGGTAAATAAAAACAATAATAAAAAAGAGAGATTTTCATCTGATTTCAGAATTTATACTTCTTCCTTTATGATTTTATTTTAAACAGATTTTTTAATCTTGAACTGTGAACTGAAAATAAATGTTAAAACAAAAAAAATTAAATAGTTAAATGTAAATTAGTTACATGTGTACAAACAAAAACAATTTAAATATGATGAAAACTATCACAGTCTTTTTCCCTCAAGAAATCAAGACCGGTACAATTTGTTGAAATTTCACGAGTTGTATCAAGTTGTTGGATAATTTGCATCTTTCAGTTTATAAAATTCAAAAGAGAAAACAAATGACTTGATAGCACTAGGTTGTACTGTAATGTAACAATCTCTCAAGACACATGATAACAACATAAAAATAAGGAGACTATAAAAACCAAAAATTAAGAACATGCAGCTTATGCATGCCTTGAAAACTGACATTGTGTAATGTTTTATGATCAATGGTGTTAATAAAACGTGTAGGTACAAGGAGTGGTTTGAATTTCGAAATTCCTTACTTGTGGAGTTTAGGTAAATTTCCTGACTGTACAAGTCCCCTTCCTTTAGAACTGGTATCCGGTCGCAACCAATGAGAATTGAACATCTTTTGAAACTATGTACTTCAACAAAAGCATCTTAAATTTTAATGCTATTCTCTATCTAGGATTTCCTCCTGTGAAAAAAAATATGTTAAATAAAAATATCAGTTTCAATTTTGTTTTAAAATATAAGTAAATAAAAATATCAGTTTCAATTTTGTTTTAAAATATAAGTAAACAGCAAAAAATAACACAAATGTCAATCAATGGTTTGGTCTGTTTGGGGTTGGTATTATGTAGGGTTTTTGTGAGGGAAGGGAGGTAACTCGTACAGTTTTGCATTCCACAAGTAAGGAATAAAAACTACAATTGGATTTACTATAAAAAAATGACAGTCAACATATTGCATGTTGCCCCAGAATAATCATTTATACATATTCATAACTTCTCAAAACAAAACACAAATATAGCTCTTAAAATTATTAAATTAAAAAAAAAAAAAATTCTCTTTCCATGAAAAGATTTTAAAACTTTCCATACTACATTCCCGACTTTCCAGAAAGTAACATTCAGGACCTTCCAATCTTCACTGTGCCCCATATATATGTAGCAAACCACGTTCTAACAGAATCAAGGCTGAATATGCTATCTTTAATGCAAAAGCCATCTGATTGGTTGATGTTTACTTTTCAAATTCACAAGGTGACAGAGAAGATTGGGAGATCTTGAAGCTATATATAGCGAGATTTTTGGTTTCCTAAACCTGTTGTTTCATCTTAAAACGTCTGTCATGCTTCTCTGATCTGATAGCAATCCTTTTTATACCGAATCCAAACCTTCTTCCTCCTACACATGTATATACCGTAAAATTACCTATTTTAATAGTAGACTCGAAGTTTAGTGCAATAATTCTATACTGCATTCTGATACTTAAGAACTATGATGTCCTGGCACAACCACTGAGACAGAAATACAGCTTTTGTGATCAGTTCAATCATAATTTAGCTTAACATTGAAAGCATGGAAAGAGCCAAAATGAGATCACCACTAAAATAGGAAAGTTTACAGCATCAAGTCTAATATGTAAAGCAAATAATGGACTATAGCACTTCACGATCAGTCACCCGACTCAATAAAACTACTTTTAATAACTGAGTTACCATTAAAACAGACTATCTTAAGCCCGAACCCTCACGACACGGCACCAACTAACTATACCTACAACATAATGCTGCACCGTCACGCCGCGGCACCAACTAATTATATCTAGAATGTGATATGCCGCACCTTCATGCCGCGGATTCGGCACCAGCCAAAGATGGCAGGAACGTGAACACGTAGCTAGAACGTGATACGCTGCATCTTCAAACAGCGACATCAACAAATCGTAGCTAGAATGCGATACCCACACCACGATGGAACGGCACCAATTTACCAGAGCTGGGAAGGAGAACAAAATTAACTCATTCAAAGATAATAACAAATACAAGTGTCAACAAGTTTTCAAAAAAGATCAAATAAATACCAGCCTATAATATGAGAAATACAAGGCAACTTCAGCAACTTTTGTCCAATTATTACATACTCCCAACATGAAATTCTGTGCTTAAATAATATGACACCAAACCCTACATATATATATATATATATACTCATCTATATATAAGACCAAAATTAGTCTAGAAAAGAATCTAATTTTACTGACTGGTGATTATTTTTAGCAAGAACATCAATACACGGTACAGACTCTATACCAAATTGAAAACAGAAATATTTCCGAAGGACAAAAAAGCTGAAAAGACATAATCATTAATCCTAATTACAGAATTGTAACCAATGTATTGATCACAATGTTAAAGGTATGGGTAAGCTTTGTAACACAAAACACGGATACAAGGTCTGACACAAGGTTTTAAGCAGCACTTGGCTGCACACATTTCATATATTTATTATCACAATGTAGCACGCTAGACTTATCTCCCCTTCACTGCCAGTACTCGTGTAGTACTGATGGCAGAATATTTGCAAGCTTGACAATGGCAATACCTCCATCAATCTTTATATAAATGTGTGTTTATGATCATATGGATATTAATTTCATTTGCGGTCTAAACACTGAACTTCTTTTTTTTTTATATATATATAAATTTATACAATGTATACAAAATATTGTCATATAAAATGATGTCGTTTTAAATCACCAATTGATAATAAAAACAGATTTCAGCTGTCACTTTGAGTTTAAAAAAGCAGCTCTGATTGCTTTAAAGAAAATAAAAAACAAGCCTTTTATCAGAAGAAGTCACATTGATTTTCCGATGTTGCTAGCTGTTCTGGGGGGGGAATAGAAATGACCCTAGCCCATAAAGGCTAACTTAAAACCTTGTCCTACTTCACCAATACATACCACATCACAGTACCCAACAGACTCTCTGATAGACAAAATTGGCCAAACCCTGCTCCTTGTCGCCAGGTCCCAGTTCGCCAAACCAATTAACTATCTATACCGACAAATCATGGTGACACATAAAAAATTACTTTGCCTTTTACAAAAATTTACCAAATTTCCTGATGTGACCACTAGAAAAAAATGTAGGGATAAAAATTTGGCTAATTGGTGCTTTATCCAGTCCAATGCAATGTGTATGGAATGGTAATTCTATCAAACTTTGTCATGAAAACATGTATTAATTTGACTTCATCATGCCTACATGCCAAAGATATGTGTGATCCGGTGTCCCAGTTTCATCGACGTTTCTAAACTTACGGAAATTCCTTCACTTTTAAAGTTTTCACAGGAAAGCATTACTGAATTTAAGGTAAAAAAAAAAAAGCAAAGAAAATTTCCTCAAATTCTGTAATACTTCCCTATGGGAAATTTAAAGTTTAAAAGTATTGATGAAACTGGGGTCTGCTTAATGTCTGATCAGGTTCATGCCCTTTGAAACATGGACAGCAAGTTTTTATCCTTTAAGCAATTCAAGAGTCTGACTGATTACAAGCATGCACATGCTTCTTGGTTAGATTTCATACAAGCATTTATTTAACCCGGATGTCACATCCCAGTACAGACTAAAACATAAAGCTACGATTCCTCTACCGGCGACACTGGCGACACCAACAAAACCGCAGGCTAAACCCACACCATGCCATGTTCTATCATTTATACACAATCACGGGAAACTCTCCACAAAGACGATGAAGTGACACACTGTACAGACTGCGGTCTACCAGGGGGCGCCATCTCACGACCGTTAGATAGCGGCACGCCCCACTGAGTTGCTTCAAGTGTTATTAGCAAACGAAGGAAATGTGCTTCATGATAACTGGTCTTAGAAACACAGAACTAAAGGGAAAATGATATGGTTGCCACGAATGTACCATGTAAATATCATCGTACATTTTTCCGTGTATAATTCACACGAAAAAATCATCTTAATTCATACAATCGTTAATTGCATTCTGCTTTAAAAACAAAAGCATATCAATTTGCTTTTAAATCCAATTAAAATGCCTTTGTACAGCAAGTCGACCTTTCTATTTTCTTTTTTGAAATATTAGATTTCAATCATACTAAAACATTGAAAGACTATATATAAACATGTTCATCACTGCTTTGGCCTTGGGTCTTGTCAATGACAAATCTGGACAATCTTTCTCCAGACTGTGTCATGACCAATTTCTTTGCAACTTGAACACAATATCACTCACGATTCTTCGGTCAGCCCTCGCGGAGCACTGCGTATACAGCGATATTTTAGTCTTAGAAGCTGTGTATTCGCTGTACGATCACACTATAGCCTGCTTGACTCGGAATTAGAATATTTCCTTAACTGCATCACCCATGCGTTTGAATCAATCCTAAAACAACCCTCATCACAAAGCACATTCCCTCTGTTCCTCCTTTTTGTTTACTGGCTGTTGTTGTCTCCCTTAGGGCAAGACCCAGGCCTGTCGGCGTATTCTGACAGCATATCACGAAACCTGCCCCATGACCTTTCAGGAATGGTGATGGCGGTACGATAATTTGTGCGAACCTGTTCGGGCAGAAAACAAAATGAAAGATGGAGTAGAAGAGAAAGAAAAGAAACTTAGCCTGAAACTGTCTTCCTAGCATATGATTTCTCTTAATTCAATCCATTAGAGAAAGCTGAAACTAGAGTTATTTTTTTCCCTTTGGTATAGTGGATAATGAAGTTTTGTTAAAAGTATCAAATAAATTTATTAAACTTTTATTTTCAGAAATAGACCCAACACATCTTCAGTGTATGAATTATATATGAAAATTCCTTAGACAATATGTCTACAGAAAATTGAAATCCCATAGCCCAAGTCATTTTTCCATAGACCAATTTTTTAAAACATTGTTGAAAGTAGCATAACTGTCACGCAAATGCTTGCATCATCCAGTAATAACACGCTGTTATGGGTAAAATAAACTCTATTGTAAGCTCTGATTTCATATGATCATTTGTCAGAAAATATTGGAATGTTGTTTTCATAAATTGTAATGTATGTCAGGGCTCAAACTTTTCATAGCCAATGGGGCCAACACTTTGAAATTTTACATAGACTGACCAGGTTTTCTATAGCCTCGGGCCATCGGACTACCTTTACTTTCGAACACTGCATCTTCATCTGTTTAAAGTCCTTAACAGCTAAGGTTAAGGACCATATATCAAAATAATCATTCCAATTAGCATCAAGTCTCATTGAAATCCTTAAAATAAAACTGGAGATTAAGGTCAATGTCTATTGTGACTGTCATCTTGGATAAAGGATGTAATATATATAGCTAGTTCAGGACTGCCTAACACAATGTTACATTGGATGGACAGGACATTTGTCTGTATGTGCCAAATCACAAATTCAAAACATTTTCTCTAATGATATTCCGCGTTATAATAATAATTTCTAAAACAATTATGAAATATAAACATCTAAAAATGTATATTGTTTGCAGATGACTCATCATGATGAAGATTGATGGATCATGAAGATTGATGGCAATGGTTTGAAAAATGGAAAAGTTCACATGTTGAAACTAATAAATTACATCAATTAATATACTTACCTCTGATACCCTCAAGTAGACGCCACGGCGATTTGACCCCACGTCGAAGTAAAACATTTTGTTTTCTACTCTCAAATATTTGCTATCAGGTAGCTCGCTCTGTCCTTCTAAAACAAAGCAAAACGAAAGAAATCTTGAAAGTAAAAAGCTACAAAATTCAGCAAAAATTATAAAATCACTTCAATAAGAAGAATTTAATCTTTTACAATGTTATAAATGTATAAGATGTATGTATTTTTAATCTTACTCAGAGGGCATTTGTCTCTATGTGGCAAATTATAAAAAAAAAATCTCTTTGAAATGATATTCTGAGCAATAATGATAATTTCTAAACCAATGGGGGAATATATATAATACACTGGTCAAAAAGCAAAATTGTGATGAATCATTCCAAGATTTCCATTGCGAATGTGATGTTATAACAGTTATATACAAAATGTATGTACATGTACCAATGTTGATAGAAAAATCACTCAAAGCTGAGAGGGGAGACAACTCAGTGAAGGGATCAAAGCTTTGGTAGAGAGAACCTGTACATGCTTAGTATGAATACCTGTCTTACAATTTAAATAATAAAAAAAAAATGAAGTTTTTTTTCTTTGAACAAGATATGAAAGAAGTCAATAGGCCATGATAAAATTTTATTAAATATTCAAAGAAAATTAACATACAAGTAAAAGCAAGTCCAGAAGACAACATAAATACGTAAATGTGTTGTAGGATTTGCAAAAGTATATATGGCTGTATGTAAATAATCTGGTCAAGTAAAATAACGATAATAAGCATGTTTGGCTGCTATAGTTACAAGTAAAGCCATATAATCTCTTAACACTGCAGATGCTAGCAAAGGAATTCTTGATGCTTATATACTCATGGCTGTGTTTGTTGAACTTCTTTGGAATTGGGCAAAATATGTTACATGCAAAGCCAATTTATCAAAACTGTGATGACTAAAGCAGTGTTCTGTCAGGGTTTTCTTGTAAACATGTTCCATATGTTCCATAGGCGATATTAAAACAATTTGCTGTTCAAAAGTTTCATGGACATACCGATTTTTTTTGTTTTGTTTTTTTTAATTTGGAGAAAAATTATTTTTAAAGTTCCCATTTTAATTGCTTGCTGTGGGATGGGTGAGTTTGAGTGATATGCTTATATATAACTGTCAACAGAAGTAATGTTTGGGGCATTGCAAAATATAATTTACAATCAGAAATTCAAATAGGCAATCATCATCATCATATCAGAAGCAAGTTTCAACTTCACAATAGTCTCTCCAAAATAATATAATTTATTTTCTCTTTTTAACTTAAAAGATCTTGTTTAAATTACGTACAAACTGTTGTTTTTTTCCCATTATTTTTCAAATATGAATTTAGAAAGGAAATTTTGGTAAATTCTGAATTCAATATAATTATTTCAAAAATTCCAGTAACATACAGTTTATGATAATATATTTAACTTGTTTCTTTTTAAAGTAACAAATGCTTGAAATACCCAAAATATTGTGAAGTTGTGAACATGATATTGAAAAGGCCTTTCATAAATACATGTTTCTGGTTTCATCTAAAAGGTACGATATTAATGTAAATATATTTTTGTTTAATAATAAAATTATCCAACATTTGCACATATTTGTCAGAATTCCGTTTTTATTCTTTTTCAAATGACTTCGCACCTTTGAAGGAAAATGATAAGAGTTTGCCAAGAAACCAGAAACACACATTTTTAAGCCTGAGAGAGATAGAGAAGCAGAGAAGCAAAGGAGAACTAGACAGCTTCACAAAACAAAATGATATGTACCATCAGACTCACCGTGGTCGTCCGTCCCAAACTCATCTAGAATGTCGGTCAGGGTGTCCCGAAATTCTATCATACCTTGAGCCGGAATGGCTATTTGAGAACGTGGTCCACCTCTGGTGCGTGTTTGTGACACCTACAGTGAGGAAATTAAAATGTGCGCACATAACGAACAACAGAATTTGTACTGGGTATTGGGACCCATGGCCAATCCTGATAAAAAAATTGGCGTGTCCGCTCCAAATCAGCAATTGTTTAATTTATAACTGTTTAAAAGTCATTTTAGTAATTTAAAATATCATCTTCATATCTAAAGATTAGTCAAAGGATTCTTTTTTCAAAGAATATGTCAATCAATGTAATAAATTAATGAATTCAATACTTAAAACATTAAATCTTTGTTGGGTTTTATCAAATTTTTCCAATCAATTGAACACTAACAAAGATATTAGAGACCTAAATTAAAGCAAAATGGCAACAAATTTTCCTCAATTCTAAATGTAATTCTCAATATAAAATCAACTGCCTCTAAATCTTGAAATGAACCAGTGCCGCAAGGTACATGTAACAATAACACTTTATCCAACATCTCAGGGTCAAGTTCATGTTATGTTTGAAGAGGAATTCAAAGCAGATATTTTGTTTGTTTGAATGATTTTACATTAAACAATGTTGCAGATTCATGTACATAAACAACACCATAAATTATGTTAATTAATAAGCAGGCTGATAACTGACATTTTATCAAGATAAAACAATTTTGGTACACATATATAAATGTTCTCGAGGTCAAGGTTGATGAGGTCGACATTTTGTTACTGTTCTATCAAAACTTTCAATTACAAATAGTTCTAAAACGGTAAATGAAATCTAAAATCAGATGGTGGAAGTGATGATGCCATTTTTGCAACACAATTCGCTTTTTCATTACCAGGTATTCTGGTATGTCCAGGAACCCACCACAATACGACATTGCAACTTGAGGTAAGATTATGGAGAAGAATTTGTATTATTTGCACGAGATATTGTCCAGATTTCTGTTGTTAAGGCTGTATAAGACAGAGTTAGAATTAGATAATTGCTCTCAGTATATATACATCATCAGTTTTAATGTGTACAAGGGTGAGGTAGATAGCATGGGCTTCTGCATAGAATATTGAAGCGGATATCCTAAAGATGCATCTGTCAAAACCATGGCTGCGGTAACTTTATGATTGTCCCTGGAACCATCAGTATACAAGTGCAATCAATGATTGCGAAAGCTCATCGGCGGCAGCAATCACACTATGCATTCATTTTTTATGTATGTATAAGCATGTCATTTTGAAATTGTACGTCACATAATATCGCTCCTAGACCTCAAATGTGTATAAACCAAATAAGAAAGGTGTGGATTTACAAGCTTTCCAAAACTTAAAAGGGGATTTTGGTGCTAAAAAATTCCACTAAATGGTAAAATGCGAAAAAAATCATAATTTTGCCATAACATCACTCCTAGACCTCTAATGAATACATGTATAAACCAAATTAGAAGGGTGTGAGGTGTATACTTTTGGACTTAGAAGCTTTCCAAAAACTGATCCCAAAAACTTTAAAGTGGGGTGGGACGCCGACGCCTGGGGTACAGCATTAGCTCACAGTTACTCGTGACCGGTGAGCTGAAAACAATTGGAAGTCGTGTTTCAACTGTATAGATCGATGAATTGGTGAAATACTAGTGTATACTGCATGGCCACCAACAATACCAACAAGTATTTTGTTAAGAATTACTTAGCTAAATTCTAATTTTGGTTTGGTTTGTTTTTGTTTAACGTCCTATTAAAAGCCAGGGTCATTTAGGGATGTGCCAGGTTTTGGAGGTGGAGGAAAGCCGGAGTACCCGGAGAAAAACCACCGGCCTACAGTCAGTACATGGCAACTACGTACCCCATGTAGGTTTCGAATTCGCAACCCAGAGGTGGAAGGCTAGTGATAAAGTGTCAGGACACCTTAACCACTCTGCCACCGCAGCCCCCAGCTAAATTCTAATACAAGATTATCTCCCTCTAGTTTGAAATTTGGGATCTCGCATATATCCTGGAGACCGAGATCATAAAGATGAATTTTATAGATCTACAAGTATAATTTTAATATTCTAGAGACAGGACTCAAGTCTAGGGAAAGTTCTTGAAATACTGTAATAGCTATTTTAGAACAAGTGCAATCAATGATTGCGAAAGCTCACCGGCGGCAGCAATCACACTATGCATTCATTTTTTATGTCTGTATATATAAGCATGTCATTTTGAAATTTACATTACATAACATCGCTCCTAGACCTCTAATGCATGTATAAACAAAATTAGAAAGGTGTGAGGTGTAAACTTTTGAACTCTGATTCTTTCCAAAAACTGATCCCAAAAACTTTAAAGAGGGGTGGCCATGGGACGCCGACGCCACGGGTACAGCATTAGCTCACGGTTACTCGTAACTGGTGAGCTAAAGAATTACTATGGACATACATGGAATACAGAATTCAGTACTAATACTCAAAGTAAATCAGGTTTAGTCAGATACGTCACAACAAAGAGTAGAATAAATGTTGGATACTTACACTCACCCTGAGAAACCTCCCCCTCTGGTTCTCCTTCAGGTCAAGGTAATATCGTCTGTTATCCTTCACCATAGTCTCACTCTTCAGCTTGCCGTCTTCAGGAAGGCTATCTGGATTTGGAGGACCTACAATGAGTAATGAGACCATCAAGTCCTCCTCATCCTTTTAAGAAAGTTCTAGAAACTGAGGTCACACATTTGAATTACCTATAGATACCAAACAGAAAGCTTTTTGAAGTCATGCTGAATCTGTTTATATCATTGATTTTGGTATATTTTGTTAAACCTCATGCTGAACCTGTTTATATCATTGATTTTGGTTTATTTTGTTAAACGTCCTAACAGCCAAGATCATGTGCCAGGTTTTGGAGGTGGAGAAAAGCCGGAGTACCCGGAGAAAAACCACCAGCCTACGTATACGGTCAGTAGCTGGCAACTGCCCATGTAGGTTTCGAACTCGCAACCCAGAGGTGGAGGGCTAGTTATAAAGTATCGGGACACCTTAACCACTCAGCCACCACGGCCCCGCTACATCAGTTGAAATGAAAGGCCAACCAGATAAACAAAGAATATGGAAATATATACATGCAATTTATTTCTGATCAGTTGTAGACAAAAGTTTTGTACAAATTTCCAGGAATAATAATTGCCATTTTCATCTTAAAGGTATTTTTTTGGGTAACATTGATTCTGGAACCCAATAATCAGTCATACTGGCAATTCAAATTGTAAGTACAAATAAACACTTTAAAATCAACCCTTAAAAAGACAATAAATGGTTCCCATTATAGGTATCCAATAACAAAATTTCTAAAAAAAGCACTGTATATATATATATGTAGTACTGAAGTCCATGTTTTCAAATTATTGATTTATCAATAATGACAATCAGTACAGCTGAACTACAAGGTAATCCAGTATGGCACAGCTGTTAATGTCAGAGTTCATGTATCACCGTACGCGTCACATGTAAAGAAAGAAACATCACTAATCTTGGTAAAGTTTTAACTTTCTTATATTACCAGCCATGCATGGGGCATATAGCGCCTTCTACCACAATACCCTGTGTTATTCCACTCTCAATCCATTGCATAAATGTGCGGACTGTTGGATAAAGTTATGTTATATACCACTAGTGGAATATGACCTTCCGGTCTATTGATTGGTCAATAATTCGAACTTCGACCCGAGCTGCAATTGTTATTACTATTCATTATTTGCATGCGCGAAATAATACTTGGCCACACTTCCTTTTGATTCGAGCCGATATTATTGTGGTAGAAACAGGTCACACGACTCGTGATTTTTGGATATGAAATTTATTTCACACTCGTAAATTATTTTTCAAAAGTTACAAAAGACTCGCTAAAGCTTGTGTTTTTGTAACTTTTTAAAAATAATTTACTCGTGTGAAATAAATTCCATTTCCAACAACCACTCGTTGTGTAACCTCTATTTATCAGACTACCTTGATTCATCCAAATCATGCAGACAAACTTACCAAGGGAAGCATAGTGTTCACTGAAATCTGTGAGATAATCTCTAAATTCAGCTGCTATAGACATGGCCAGAAGGAGGCGAGTTTTCTTCCCACCAGCACCAACCTGTCAAGCAGAACCAGAAATATATGTACAATAACAAAGCAAGTGGAGGGAGAAAGCCAAGCAGAGCAAATTTTGATCATTACAACCAATCATTGGGGCATGGATGAAAATGATGGAATCTCAAAATAATATATGAAGTAGCTGTAGTTTCAAATACTTAAAATCAACATGGCAGTTTTGCCAACTCACCGATTTCTCCAGGTTTGCCAGTCTAAAAGACCACACTGACAAAGTTCATAACCCGATTGACTGTCAGGTTTTCAAATCACCCACATTTTTTATTGAAGTCCTGGGATGACCTAGATTTGCAAACTCTGTTCAGAATGCCTTGAAAGTTATCCATATATATATTGACTGTCATGGCTTCTATAACATCTTAGCTAGCATACGAGTGAATAGACATTATCACAGTTACTCTATTTATAAATAAATATACACACAAATATTTCTGTTGTTATTTCTGTTCGTTTGGAAGACCTGGAAAGAACTCTTTGCACAAAAGCTTTCTTGAATCAAAGACTTAACGAGATTTATTATTAAAATTGGGTGTTTTATGTTCCATATACGAGTAAAAAAAGTCAAGAAAATAACGCAAAAAATGTTACGCAATTTGCAAATGATCATTGTTTTGATCCTTCTCAACTTTGTGTATTGTGCTGATATGTACAAGTTGTCTCCCTTGATTACGGAGATAGCCACTGGGGGTACCAAACGATTAGTTCCACGAAGAAAGCCAGTACAGCTAATACTAAAATTAAACACTGACTGTTCAATCATCTACCATGTGTTATCAGCATTGGTACCACACTGCTTGTTTTACGAATGTGTTGGGGAGGCCTAGCCCATGATTAATGAATAAAACTGTAAACAGTGTATTTTGGTGTCTTATGATGCATATATATACACGAGTGAAAAAAAGTCAAGAAAATTACACAAAAAATGTTGTTATGCAAATGATCATTGTTTTGATCCATTTCAATTTTGTTTTTTTAAAGTCATAACCTGATTTTTCATCATCAAAGGTCGGCAACAATGAATTTGGCATCGACATATTGAAAACTTTCACTTTCAGATGTAGGAGGTTCTTATGATGAAAAACATGTCAAAAATGTTCAGAATATATCAGTAATATATAGAAAGTTAAATGCCTTCCTTTAATTGTCATTTGTGTTTCTATAAATATTCTTATTTAAATACCAGACATAACATATGTACATTAAGTGTTGATAAGAGGGTAAAGATGTGAATTTCCCATCTAATGTACTCCAAGCAGGGAAACTCAATAGTGCCTGACAAAAATCCCATTTCATGAGGAAGTTATATAATTACATGCTCAATTTTTTTAAATGTGGTGGTATTTAACACAAATTAAAACATACAGCTTTATTAAGTTTCATATATATGGCACACCATATTACCTTGACAACGCATTAGCAACAAAACGTACCTACCTCATGATCATCAAAGAATAGCATATTAATAGACTCATACAGATATTAAGTGTTGGGAAACACTTCAAATATCATAATAAATCAACACTATTTCTTTAATGATCAATCATGTACACAGTTCAGAAAGAGAATTAGGTGTAAAAATGTTTTACCAAAATGGCGGAAAATGCTGTGGATGCATTTTAAGGCATCTAGTTAATGTTTTAAAATGTTGTTTTAAATTCTATTTTGATTTCATTTACCAGTGATATTGTTCATTTATTGAATGATTTTTTAAGTTGGCTGCAAATCTTGAAAATTTTAATGCTTAATCAATCAAAGAAAATCATGATCGATAAGTCATAGTCAGAGGTAGAACTAATCATCGATTAAATTGATTTATCGGAACATAACTAACAGATAATCAACAACAAAATAGAGAGGTTGAAAAGTTAAAAACAAAAAAAAACGTTTCAAATATAGATCATTACGGCAGCTTATAATACACGGTACACTGTACTGAAGGATTTTGTAGCATGGTAATCAAACAATATCAAATATTAATGTCCCTGTTATCTGAAAAATACTCACTTCTGCTATTTTGATGAACCGTCCTCTACGATTCTGTTTCACATCCAGGTAAAACCTTTTTGATTGTATTTGTAAAGTCTTTGTACAGAGTTCCTGTTCAACAGACCCGCCTGAAATTGAAATAAAATTATGGCGTTAGAAGGTTATCATCTTTTAAGTTTAAAGCTGGTTCAAGTTTCTTTCCTGTGTGTAAACAGCTCCAGCAGTTGAGACATAGGAAGATTAGACATCAAACAGAAAGCTAAACCCTAAAGTATTCAAGAAACACTGAAAAAGTTAACGTCTGCTAACAACGAAGCACTACAGAATCATTTTATATTCATGTTACAAAAATGTCATGCTTAAAAAATCATATACAGAGTTAAAATCATTATCAGACATATATACACTTTACATTATATACTTGTTCTAATAAATGACCAAGGGTTGTCAGGCCTTTTTTTCACTGATTTAGGAACGGGGGCTTTTTTGCCTTATTATGGGAAGAAAATTGGTGAAATGAGAAAGAAATTTTCAGGAATAACCTACAATTTTTGGAAATTTGGTTAAAATATGAAATAATTTCAACTGGGAATGAATATGGGGCCCTTTTTAATAGCGGCCCTTAAAAGCCGTCAGAAAAAGCCCTGGTCCTGCATAAATAGTGACTAGACTATAGGTCATCAGGTACATGAATGGTCATCGGGTGCATAAATGGTGAAATTTCATAAAATGACTTAAAGAGGCTTGCCCGCAGAGATCAGAAAAATTGGCTAATAGAAAAAGATTTTTTACACATGACAGATTGTTGGAATTGTTGAGTTTTTCATTTTATTTTCCTTATAAAACGCTGAAAAGTGATATTAGAACCTCATTTTTTAAATATTATTTATTTAATCGCAACCCGCAATAAGTCCCCGCTATAAAGTGGAGTCTAATTTGATTGACACATCAAAGAAACAAGCATGTGCACAGTGCCGCACAGTGATAACTTCAAAGGCAGCGGCGATTTACAAAGAAGATTTGCCGTTATATTCCATACATTTCCCTCTCAGGTTGAGTTTTAAAACGTCTTTTAAATACATATTCTGTAATTGTTTTCAAGAAATAAAGTCGGAAAGCCTCTAATTTTGTCACATAGAAACGTGTACTATGTTTATTTAGTGATCGGAGATGTGCCGTTTACCGGTCCGTCTGCGGGTAAGCCTCTTTAAATAATAGTATTTATTAATTCTTTTTTGTTTGATTTAAACATAGAGCGAAAGATAAATTGGAAGTGCAGGGAGTGACACAAAATATACTATGCAGCAGCACATACTACACTCTGGCACATTAACTTAACTGAGGTAAAAATTTTAGTAAACAAGACACTGCTGTGTTCATTTTGTGATTATATTATCATTCATTGGTTAAGGACATATACCTGTTATTTGTTTCGTGTAAACTTCTGCTGTGCAGAGAGTATAAAAGGAGTTTAATTTTACAGCCTGGTATGACTTGTTAAGTCTGAGTTTCTTCTGGCCCTCACACCAGACTTGGACATTCTGACAGCTAAATGTCTTGTGTAAGGCCAGAGCACACTGGTATGTGAAAATGTGGAATTCTCCGACACCATTTAACTTTGATGTCACTAATTCTCCGACACCATTTAACTTTGATGTCGCTAAGATTTTGGTGCAGACAAAATAAATCTGGCATGACAGGACACATACCTTAAATATACGGATAAAAGTGATATTTATTCACTCCAAAACACTCATTTAGTCCTATATCGATTCTCTATCCCATCTTTGTGTACAGCCCCTAACTTTCCCTGTTGAAAATTCAATCAATAGAGTTGATGCCAATATTTGAAAATATGAAGATCACGGTAGACCTAATCACCCTATCAAAAAGATGGATTGACAAGGAAAATACAGCATTTATTTATACAACATATATAACACTTACCTTTTAATGTGTAGAAAAGATTTGACATTATATAAGATTTTGGGGAAAAATATCTGTAGTTTGGTATATTTGAACTATGAAAGAAGAAAAACATGAGAAACAAAAGTTAACTGGGCTTGTCGGTCAACTGTGTTCCGATTCGGTTGGTTAGATGATCTGTCACTTACAAAATGGCAGGTGAAGTGGCAAAATTTGGACAGGCAAAAGTGAGGGGCCATACGGGTGGAATAGTTTGTTTTTGTTTAACGTCCTATTAACAGCCAGGGTAATATAAGGACGTGCCAGGTTTTAAAGGTGGAGGAAAATTAAGCCTGAGTACCCGGAGAAAAACAACCGGCCTAAGGTCAGTATACCTGGCAACTGCTCCACATAGTGTTCTAACTCGTAACCCAGAGGTGGAGGGCTAGTGATAAAGTGTCAGGACACCTTAACCACTCAGCCACTGCAGCCCCTGGGTGGAATAGAACATAAATATTGGTGTGCTTGGGGGTAAGTACATATCTGATTTGCCAGTATACGTTGGGGGGATTGTTCCGTTATGCTACATTTATTTTGTCTGCTTGAAAATCTTAGCAGCACCGAAATAGCGTCTGGGAATCTATGTCTTCATAGTTATGTCCTCTGGCCCTCCAAGAGGCACCAGTGATAGGATATAGATTTGCATCCGACAGGTTATGATGTTGAGTGACATGCTGACTAAAGGGTGGATTATTATCAATCATAAAATTGGTGTTATTTACTGATAAACTAAAATAAGAACATGGTATGCCTAATCGAATAAAAGCACAATAGCAAATTCCAATATCCGAAAGTAACGTTAGTTTACCCTTTTAGCACTCAGAATGCATGGTTCAAGGCCACTCCCACCTTGCATGTATTCTGGGTCAAACAAACGCTTCGAATTCACCTGTCAAGTAAGATATTTAACAATTATGCCGCACAATGCGAGCCTTATAAATGAATAAGTGCACCTCTTGCTGATGTTTAAAGACTGATGTAAACATTTACAAGTCTTTGCATTATCTGTAACAGTAGAAACTTATGGAATTCTAAAAATACACCTAACATAAACCCTACGAGCAGACGTCCACTTCCGACACTTCACTCATTTTACTTTCGTATTCCTTAAACTATAAATTCAAAAGAACTAATACAATGTGTTTGAGGGATAAACAACAAATCTGAAATATTTCGCTACAAACTTCCCTGGTAAGGGAACTATTCTGTCAGCAGTTCATTCAAGTTTACGACAGATGTAATCGGCAGGTCTCGCCATGTTGGATTTCTAGCTGACACCGACATTCAACCACCTTCCGCGTGCATGATTAACATTTTCTAGTGGTTGTCATTTATAATTCTCCCTTCATGGGCAACATAATACCTTATAGATATATGTATGTACTGAGTTTTAGAAAGGTCATACAAGAATTTTGCTCATATTTTCGAAAATCGAAAGTGAGCTGGAGATTTTTGTGTACAAAGTTGAAATGAACCTCCGTGTTTTTCATACTAAAACAGCTACGTCAGCATAACTTAAACTGCATGTTATACATGATAATTAATTGGTATTAGTATTACAATATGTTATTAGTTGGTGTTAAGTGAAATTTAGATAGCTACCCTGGGCCTGCTGCGCCTCGTCACCACTCTCATGATCCGACATGGTGCAACCCTTCCTATGCAGCCAAAGCCTCCTTTCTATCCTCATGAATTATTCATGAGGTCAGGAAAAAGTAAACTTCTAAAATCAAAGCAGTGATACTTACGCCTTTTTTAATCAAAAGTATCATTTATTGATGTGAAAATAACAGTAACATTAATTTATTGTGTACACAGCTATTTAAATTATCGTTGTATTTATGTCATTCATCAGATTAAGAAATATATAACGAGGGCATCATCACTGGAAATTCCGGATTGGCATTGGTCAAACTAGTTATGACATTCAGTGACGTCATGACCTGAAAGTTCATACGGTTCAAAACTCATGACATATTCCGCGACTTTTTATCATCAGCATTCATCATGAAAGATATAACTTCACAAATGGAAAATTGGTACGTACATTACAGGTCTTATTGATTATAAATAGTTAATGATTTAATACTACAACATTACTAAAAATAGCTCGCTGCAATTCTGGTATGTATGTTATTTTCAGCCGGTGATCTGGAGTCAAATCCTGTTCAGTTACACGTAACAAACTTTATATAAATAAATAATGCTATTTTTTATTTCTATAAAAAAGGTTTGTTGACAAACACAAGTGAGGAAGGACAACAATCATTAGCTGATTATTTCAAAAGTCTCTAATTTATATATATGACACTTAATTTTTAGATACCACTGCATGGACAAATCATAACTATTAATACCACATGCCTCTGTACCGAGCATTCGCATTTTTTTTAACATATTTTTATTGCTTCAAATATAAGCATGAGGATTGGACACAAGTTATACAACTTATTAAAGCCCTCTCCTCCAAACATTATTACAACAATGTGACACAAACAATGGACATTTACATTAATTTTACGATTGACAAATTAGAAAAGGAAGACTAAAGAGGGAAAGTGAAGGGAAAACAGATAATTATACAATAATTAATTAATGTCTAACAAAAATATTTGATTTACATACAATAACATAATATCTGTCTGGGACAAACTAACTACAAATGTACATATACATATGCACGCTCCTTCACCTTATCATTGTCCTTTTATGCTCATTCCTTAATCGTTCTCCTTTTGATAATCAAGCTCCTGCTAGGTAACGTTTCATTGTGCCAGGCAGAAAAATATTTACAGAACATATCAAAATATTAGTGGACATTTTATACATGAATATCAATTCGTAACGTTCCAGAAAGGGTAGTGGTGGAATTGAGTATAGGGAATTAATAGAAAGACAGGAATATAGGAGATGGAATACTAAGAGTGTTTGTATGATATAATGTGTTTAAAATAGTCTCATAGTCTCACCTTTTCTGCAGGGATATATTTAAAATCTGTTACTAGCATATTTAGCAAAGTTATGATGACTAGCATTTTTATGCCAAAAATGCATGAGGTATATTTTTGCTCCCTATATAGGCCATCATACACTAGTTATATGAAGCGATAATTTAATTGTTCGCCACAATTATAATGATACCACCAATGAAAACTAAAATGAGAATATAAGAAAAAAATAATTAAAAAATATATCTACAGAATGTATATATAAAAATAGTTCAATGTCTAAAATGTAAACAAAATAAACAAATAAATAGATAATAAATAAAAAAAAATTAATTAATTAATTAATACTCAGCGACAATATATGCATACATGTACTAAATTGTTCATAGATTTGTGATTTTCAATATGTGTATATGTATGTATTCATTGTAAAATAATGAATTATTGTAAAATTCATTTTTTTACTACAAAACCAGATTGTTTTAGATATCAGTAGTTTCCTTTAGATATAAAAACTATTGTTTTGATATTTCAGCGAGCATATGATAGTGGGTGCTGAGATCACAAAGTAGCGAGTGAGAAAACGTTTACTGTAATCAGGATGCCGTATATAAAATGCATATGATGTAAGATAACTAAGGACAGTAGAAAACACGAGAGTATTAGATGAAAAAATCAAGTTCATAGTAAAATAGCTAGAATTAGCAAACTCGCCCATATAGCTGAGTTTTTACTAAGGTCTGTTGACTGTATTTCAACATATACACAATATATCATGGAGTTTTATTTTCATTACAAATACATCTCCGACAAAAAGAAAAGAAAAGAAGACCTATTAGATTATGATCGATTGAAATCTAACTATCTGTATACAATAACAAGTTACATACTATTTTTACCACCCTTCTCGTTTTTTATTTTTCAATAAATCATAATAATTATTTAATTTCATCCCAAGAAATTCTCCCGTGTTCCACTTCCATATGTGGTACAGCTTTTCGGCAGTTTTAAGCGCCCTTTTCATATGTTCTTTAGTTATATGCTTTGTATGAGTGGTTGTGTAACGAAATGTATGCTAACGTCACAAAGTAGCGCGTGAGAAAAACTTAACCATATCAAGCCTTTCTTATTTACATGTTATTTACATTGTATGATGCAAAACCTCAACGGGCAAAAGAAAACACGTCATGTTCAAGTGATATTAAAACAATATTTAATTGAATTAAAAATGAATATTCCCTTTGTAATGATATCATATAATTTCAATATAATTAATTTTCTTGTTACAAATGTTTACATATTGTGTGGTTTATAAGCGCACTGGTGCAACCTGTGCTCTTATAGAGTCCATCGTTATTTACAATTTAATAATAAATAACTATGTATGAGAAAATGACTATTTTAGTTTATTTTTTTTTTATATAAATCTTTTATTTTTTGAAGATTAAACAAGTTAACATATTAAACAATAGACATAAGAGACAAAGGTAAAAAACATACACACACATACTCTCACACTTACATGCTGTGATCATCATCATCATCATCATCATCATCATCATCATCATCATTTTTTAAAAATCTGGCTGATTAGTTTAAACAATATTTATTGATGAATAAGGTATTACAATACAATAAATCAAAAGTATATAAGAGACTTTGATAACAAGCTTTGAGCTTGTGTAATATTATCTCCTTATTAATGATGGTCCAGTGGTCGGTATATGTATTTTTTTTGTTGGAATCATGAGATGTCAATTACCTATAATATCATAGCTAACAGTCCATGAAAAAAGCTCGATATATCGAAAACTTCGATTTGTAAAAATTCGAATCATACATAGGTTCGCTAGTAGCGTTATCATATAGCGAGGAAAATCGGGACCAAGCAAAAAGTTCGATATAACGAGAAATTCGAATCAACGAAGTTCGAATCATCGAGGTTTGACTTAATATTATATAAAGTAGAGTGATCATGGTTATTCAAATCAAGGATGTTAAACGACAATGCTATTGTTTTTCATAATTATACATAATTGTACACATACAGTAATAATGATATAATGTTATACAATATGCCATGTATACAATATAGGTATAGACCAGCCGGGTAAATGCATATCATATTATATTATTACACAAGTATAATATCTGGCTGATCACATATTTAAGATAATTTCGACACACCCACATTCCAAAGAAGTATACCCGACGTAGCCTTCCATATGGCTTTAAATCAATATTTCTCTATACTGCACACGTGTTGTAGATGTATGTCACGAACACCACACGTAGGTGTTACTATATATACAAAATCAGCATATTGTACGGACTGAACGCGTTTTCACTCGCTGAAAGTTGACTGTTTTTGAGACGCTTTCCTACTTGTGACATCCTGATTATGGTAGAACATTTTATTCATGTCCAAGATATTGCTTATTGCTTTCCCGATATGAATGTATTGTTGGAAAGCTCCGTTGTCTGTCGATTTAGATCCAACTGTGATTTAAGAACAGTGTACTTTCCTGGAATAAACTATAGAACATATCCAAAGGTTCTGAGTAAGTGCGCGGAATTGGGATTGTCAAAACTTCTTTGAAAGGAAAATGCTATTTTCTCTTGACATATTCCAAACAGAGGTTGTGTTGACGAACGAGCCCTGTGTGTGAAGACGAGATAATTCATTGATATAAGTATGACCATTTCAAATCTACGAAATGAATTAACTGGCGATGTTGTCTGGACATTGGAGAGTCCATGGAATCTTTTGGGGGGGATTTTTGTTCAGGACACAGACGCTCGTTGATATCTCAAATGTCTTGCTTAAAGACTCGGTCACAGCCGGAATCATTGGGTTTTTTTTCTTTCTTTTTTTTTTATCCTGCGTCATCTGCGGTTTTTTTTTCTCTCTTTTTTTTCTCTGTTTGTTTTTGTTTTTTGTGTGTTTGTTTGTTTTTTGCCGTAAGTGAGGCTCGTAGAAATAGCAGAGACCGAAAAAAAACAGCGACCAATTTGTAAGGTTGAAGTTGAAGTAAGAACGACCTTTACATGTGTCGTGCTGCTCGCAAGAGTGACGTAAGAGATTCGCAGCAACATTCCTGAGATTTTGAATGTGTGTGTTTGCAGGGTTTATCGTTCTTTGAACAGCCAGGGTCGTTTTTCAGGCGGGGTCTCTTTGTACTAGTTGGTGACTACCTAATTGAATAACAAACAAGAGGACCCGCCACATGCCATTCAGACTAATCAGTGGCGGATTCAGAGAGGGGGTAGGGCTTCAAAAAGCAAATACATATGTACTGATGTTTATCTCCAATTAAGTCCTCTATATGTATAAAACTTAAATGTATCAGATATACCAAGATGATTAAATATTGGTTAAAATCGTTCATAACCAAAAGAATGTTCTGGTTAAGTCTATGTATAACGAGCTTTACACGCAAGTGGAAACTTCTCGTACATTAAATTGGGCTAAACTGGTGAAGAACATTTTATGTTTCGCTTGAACATGGAGTTGGAGATATTGATGTATTTTATCATTATTCAAGTACGAGACATATTTATACAAGACTGGCATAGAGAGCTTGTAGACTCGCCACGAGCCAGATGTTATATAGTTTTCTTAAATGAATTTGGTTACAATAGATTTTTTTTTTTTTTAAATTAAAAAAATTATCAAGGTTATACAGTAGAAGCGGGAAGATGGCATCGCCCGATTCCAATACCTTTGGAAATGCTTTATTATATTTTTTTATCAAATTAAAAACGAATATCATTTTATTATGGAATGTCCCTTATACTCAGAAATTAGGTCATTTTTTTGTATCGGAAAAATAATGTTAGATCTAATATGTTTAAATTTATAGATGTTATGTCATCAGAGAACTAGACCATCCTTCAAACCCTGGTTATGTATATTTACAAAGAAAATGAATTAAGAAATGAAATACGTTAAACAAGAGAGACATGTGAAATTACGTGTATATATCATCCTTTGCTTTCTTTATGGTAATACTGGATTTCATGCTTTAATGTTCTGTCGTAAATACTGTGATGGAATATTTCATTTATCAGTTTATCAATTGTTGTTGGCCGAGATTGTACGCGAGTAGTACTATGTCTGTAACTGTTCATACTGAGTATTAATCCTAGTATGTATTGAAACTGTTTAGCCTGACAATAGCAAAGGATTGGCAGCAGGTCATACGATAGTACTTTTTTTTTTGTGGCCAGCTGGGATGAGGGACCCAGTTTGTCTCCGAGGCTAAGGTTATCTCGTATCAAATTAATTGATAACAGCTTGGTATTCAATTAGATTTCAACATTAATGTTTGTATAATTTAAGTAATACGTTTATTGTGTGTGCATGTATAGCTATTCCTCAACCAAACTACATTGTAATTGGCGTTTGCTTGACATTCATAGAGTTTTCACAGATCTTTGGTCCCACATCCGTTCTCTTTGATATTTTGCAAATCAATAAAGATTTCATTAGTTAAAATTGATTTCTTATTGTTTTACGTCCAGTAATAGAGCAGTCATTTACTGATTGTCTCCCCTTCGCCTGTATACTCGCTACATACAAGAGATGACTATGTGTGATTTGCAGCTGGATATGCTCGTTTGCCTACCTCTGAAAGCGCTGAACCGAGGCCGACTTTATATTACCTCATGGTCAATGTAATCAGCTTAGTGCCGCCGAAGACACCCGTTAGGACACCCACCCGGTCACATTCTTATCAGAGATGAAAATGTTCAGCCGATTGGCTGTTTTCAGCCTTTTGAGCATAATGTAAACTTGTAATAATCTAATTTTCAGCCTTTTTGCCCTTAGTCCATTTTCATCTCTGTCTTATGTCAACGGGCGGACCAATGTTCATGACGAAGCAGTATAGTAAAGAAGCAGCGAACAGAGGATTTTAATAACACTGACCATTGGTCGTACTCCCAAATTGATGAGCGATGAACTTGTGTCAGCCAGGTGACGAAAGTAAAAACAGCAGAGAACACTGAGTAAATGTGAGGCAGTGTGAAGGAAGATTATCCTGAGGTTGGTCAGGTGGAACAGTCGTAAAATAAAGATTACATCCATATTTACAGACATCATTAAGTAGAACATTATCTAAAAACAAGAGAAAAGATATTTCTCATGTTTGGTCTCATCTTACCGATCATGGAATGTGTGGTGAGTCGGGGTGGGGTGATGTGTCGGCAGGTGCAACTCTCACGCCCTTACTGGACACAGGGGCTTGGTACGATTTTCCAAATGATGGTTCATATATATATGTTTTATAGTGTCAACTTTAAGAAACTTGACACTATAAAACATATCTATATATGGACCACCATTTGGAAAATCGTGCCAAGCCCCTGTGTAACTGGATATCAATTGTATCGAAGATGACTAGAGACTGAGCTTTTGATGTATTCATCCTGAATGCGCTTCCTTCCTTCCTTCCTTCCTTCCTTCCTTCCTTCCTTCCTTCCTTCCTTCCTTCCTTCACCGTAGCAACCGCCACCACAACCAACGCACTAATACATCATTATATCATTTATTCTAACAAGTGTTTAATGCAATATATCACCTCTTTTATCATTATGGCAACGAATTGTATTTCATTTATTTATTTACTTTTTCTAAATATAGTGATGACATCATCCTCAAAGATGCCGAGACAAGTCCCTCATTGGACAGTCCCGTGGACTGGTGCGGAGCACACGGTGTCCGTTACACTGAAGATTTCCGGAAAGTTGTGTACAAAATCAACCCCAATGATCTCTCTTGTGGTTACAAGAAACTGTTTGAGGCCAGTGCTACCAGCACTCTACGTGGCATGGAACCAGATATGGAGAACGAAAAGGTCGTTACCAAGAAAATGAAGGATGAAACAAACACGTGGGCAACTCCAGTGCGACCGAACGTGCAAAACTCGTGCGCTTCTCTTCACAAATACAAGTTTGATAGTCCACCGCCTCACAGAGGACAGTCACAGATAATACGGTCCCTCAGCTCAGCGTATACATCAGGCCCTGAGAAAATTGTCACCAAGAAGGTAAAATCCCACGAGTGTAATGCAGTTTGTTCTGTATCCTAAATATGAACATGAATATATGCATGAATGAATAGATAAATAAATAAACAAATAAATAAATAAGTAAGTAAACATGGTCTAAAATTTTAATCCCTTGCTAGCAAAGTAACGGAAGTGTACACTACTAATATTTACCACAGGTACTTGGGGTCAGGAACTAAAGTTATAATGGAATTGTCTAATTTTAATTTGTAACATCATTTCATGTCTATTTATGCACCGATACAACATTGGAATCGATTATAAAGCGCTTTTTAAAAAAACACCCGTTTCTGGTTGTTATAATATAGAGAAGGTAACCAACTCCCACATGAAAATTTTACCGTCGTCAGTCACCTACCTCGCTTCGGTGCTCTATATCACATAAAATTCCCACTAAACAATCAAACGGCCGTTATGGACCGCTTGCGGACATAATTTCCTCTAAATGTAAACATGTTTCACTGTATCAGTCCGCGTATTTAAGCCGATAAATCCACGACATGCTCCAGTTGGCTGTTGGTTCAACCATGACAGAGACAACTTCAACGGAAGTAATAAGTTCACGACCCCTAGCGGCGGAGGTCAAGATCTTCGAGGTGTTCCGAGTACTATTATCGCTACGAACAGGTAAGAGAATCTCGATGTATTTGTTTTGTTTTGAGATTTAGAAAGTCCGGGAAAATACATTGTAGTGAAAAAATGGACGAAGATCAAGCAAATGCGTTTGAATTGGTAAAAAACGGACACAACGTGATAATCACGGGCCAAGCTGGATCTGGTAAAACATATTTAGTGAAACATATTGTGAAATATTCAAGAAAATGCCACAAAAACGTGTCAATTGTTTGTTCCACTGGGATAGCAGCCACACATTATGGCGATCTGGGTGCACAGACATTACACAAATGGTCAGGTATTGAAGACGGGAGACATTTAAATGAGGAAATTGCACATTTGGTGAAAACGGATGAAAGATTCATGAAAGCAAAACAAAATATAGAAACTGTTGATGTGTTAATAATTGATGAAGTGTCTATGGTTAGTGCCAAAGTACTGAACCAGGTTCAATTTCTTTGCAAACATGTCAGAAACTCTAAGGAAGTATTCGGCCAAATTCAAGTTGTTTTGGTGGGCGATTTTTATCAACTACCCCCAGTTGCAAACCAGTTACATGGTGATTCTGGCAAGCCATGCTTCCTTCTGCCTTGGTTTGATGACTTTTCCCCCCACAAAGTAGTCTTAAATGAAATTCACAGACAGGAGGACACAACCCTCATCCAGTGCATTAATGAACTAGAAATAGGGCATCCCTCGGATGACACTGTTGCCTTCCTCAAGTCATTGGATCGGCCTCTGGCAAATGAAATGGACTGCATACAGCTGTTTGCAAGAAACTTAGACGTTGATTTGTTCAATTTTGAAAAACTGAACCAGCTAGATGGTGAACTGAAAAGATATAAGGCCACCGATGAAGGTAGTCAATACTACCTGGGCAAGTTTTTGGCGCCAAGGAATTTAGCACTTAAAGTTGGATGTCCAGTGATGCTTGTGCAAAATCGAAGTGACGAGCTTGTGAATGGACTACGTGGCATTGTAACAAAACTGTTATCAGATTCTGTGGAGGTAAAATTCGCGATGGAAAAAAAGACAATTACAACAAATATTGGAAGGACTACTTTTACCACTTTGATCCTGTGAAAAAATTAGTAGTTGCCAAAAGAGCCCAACTTCCGTTGAAGCTTGCCTACGCAATGACAGTACATAAATCGCAGGGCATGAGTTTAGAGAATGTGGTTGTAAATTGCCAAAATTGTTTTCAGGCAGGACAGTTGGGTGTGGCTGTGGGGCGTGCGGTTTCAGTTGATGGTCTGAAAGTTGTGAACTTCAAAAAGTCACTATGTAAGCTACATCCTGTTCGCGTGAAACAATTTCATCAAAATATTTCTGTTGGTGACGTCAGAGCTGATTTGACATGTTGTAAAAACAAATTCAACAAGATCTACCATCAGAAGACAAAAATGATGAGCCTTCAGATACAAACATGCACGACTCAGATTTTTCTGACAGTGAAATTGAACACTTGACTTTTCTAGACAATTTCATTGAAACTAACATTCTTACAGCTGAAGAGTCTCTATCTCCATCAAAAGTCGCGTTGGATTCGGTTCTCAAAGAATTTCTGGACACACCTACAGAAGAAAGAATGTTATCCTTCAAACAAAAACTTCTTTGTGATTTCCAGAAATATGATGATTGGTTCAAAGTTCAATTTTCAATGGTCGAGGATTTCGGATTGAACTGTTTCCCAGAGGATGTAGCAAAATTTTCACAAAAACACAGAAATGATTATTTCAAGAAATTTCACAAATACGTCAACTCTGTGGAGTATGAAAGCAGTGTTGTGGAAATTCTGACATATTATAAAGTTGACATTGACGGACCAGAATTTCAGCTATTTACGTCAGTCATGTTTTACCTTGAAAGGAAATCTTTTGAGTTATTATCTGCTCATCTTCAGCTTGACACTGTGGAACCAATCAAGAACATCTCGTCTCAACAAGAACTGGATTCATCTGCTCGTGGAAAAATCAGATATGTTGGTTGTTATGTAGTTGCCAAATTGAAATATATAACTTCCAAGAAGTTGAGAAATACTTTGTTTGCGGAGGGAATGGAATCAAAAGTGGTAAATCTGAAATGTCAAATGACAATCTTAAATGCTCTGTGTGCATCATATGAGGATGTTAAAGAAATCACAGGTGACCCAGACAGTTTGAACATTACTCAAAGAAAGCAAAATGAGCGGGAAAGTCTTACAAATATATGTGACCCTACTTTTGACTTCTTTATGAAATTAGAAGTGCTCTGTCGCAACAAGCTATCAAATGAAAGCCTGGTTAAATTTGGAAAGAATTTATTCGACCATGTTAAAGATGAACTTTGCGAAAATTCAGAACTGTTTGAACTTTGGGCTATAACATTGACAAAGTTGAGAGCTTCTGCTGACAGCACTAGGGATGAGTCTGATGACATCAACAGTATCTTGTATTCTGTTGTGACCATGTGTGAAAAATGTATTGAAATATTTCATTCTGTTTTGGATTTGTTTCTGAAAGTCAGTTTAAGCCAATTCAGAAGAGACTACCTTACATTGCTCAAAAAAGAAAAGGGAAAAGCTTGGAGAAAGAAAGTTATGGAAAAGACAAAGAAATCAACCAAATGTTTCAATATGAAGTTCTTCCATGAAGACAAGTCAGCCAATAATGAGATCTCCCACTTACGGCTGAAGTCTGAAATGTTGCAGAATGAAAAGTTTCTGCTACTGCAACCATTCACAAAGCAGGATTTAGTTTCACTATGTGTTGCATACAGACTCAAGCTTTCCAGCAATAAAAAGAAGGAGGACATCAATAATGCTTTAGTACAAGCTATATTGAAAGATGGAACCTTACCACAGATGGATGTCCCGTCCATTGCATCTGATGAGCCAGTAGCAGGATCAAGTGGGGTGCAACATGAAGAAGTAGCTGGTCCAAGTTTCTCCCAGTCTTCGACATCGGACATGTAGGTGGCAAGACCTAGTACCCAGTCTACAACATCTACTGTTTCTGCTGGTGATTCTGACTATGAAGTCCCAAAGGGCTGCTAAAAAGGGAAGAAAAAGAAAATCACAAATGAGAGGGAAAAAGGCAAGGGAATAATAAAAAGTAGGCGTACGTTTGTTACAGAGGCTACTGAATCTGATGAAAACTGTGGGGTCTGTAATGCCACATATAAGGAGGGAGAACAATGGATATGCTGTGACACTTGTTCATTGTGGTTCCACAGGAATTGTGTGAAAATTAATGAAGAAGATTGGTCGCGTTACACAGATGATGGAGAACCATTTTCATGCCCAATGTGTCAATAATAGAAGGTATTATATTTTCAGATTAGTTATTTACAATCAAATCTGTCTAGAAAGGCCACTCATTGGACCATTATATAGGTGGCACTTATAGGCCAATATTTACTATCAAGGTTGTCTTTAAGCCAAGTTGTACAGTTTTTATAGATAATTAATTACAAATCAGTTATTACATATTAGGCCTAACAGTTGATATTTGGATTCACTGGTTTTACACAAACACAAGTAAGTTACATTTGTTTTTCTTTATCACTTCAGAATTAACTAGCCAGGACAGTTTAAGGTACCCTTTTCTGCTGTTGAGGTTTGCAAGGCAACACTGCACCAACCCCACAACCTGCATTGGACTTTCTGGATACTGAAACTTGTCCCAGTATTACTGAATTGACACTATGGCAGTAACCTAAATAGGTAGGATTAGTGTTTGCTCCATTATGTAATGTGCGTTGTTGACAAAACATGTTTTCTATGGCATCACTGTTTACGCGACTTGGTACCACTGATGCATGTGACCTTTGGAATTTATATAAACACAGTTCATGAAATCCTAAAATTGAGGAAACAATGTCTTCTCTGGTTTGGTGAGATATCATATGTTTTTCCTTATTTTTGATGGTCTCGTCTGATTTTATGGACTTTTCCCATTTAATAAACCACTGCAGCGAGTCGTAGATCTCCTGTAGTCGATCATGGCTTGCATCTGTGATGGGTCGAGGGTCTCTAAAATTTCTTATCAGGGTTCCATCAGATACAACATCTCACTGTTGAGTACATCCTCTGCTAGATGGTTCCTCATTTTACCCTCAGAGGTCAGGAATATATGCTCCTGTGTAAGTTTATGATGGATTGGGAATGGATGGGTAGAAATGTCCCAGAAATATGCTTTACGAAAGTGACTCCATTCAATGAATTCATTATTAAGTTTCATATGCCTTTTACAAATTTTTTCGACACCACTTTTCAATATGTTGTTTCGTATTTTCTTCATTACGTGCGAGTAATCCACGATGAAAAAAAGCTTGGGATTCTGTCTTGAATATATATTTGTAAATGAGCATGTCTTAGGATCAGCTGAATCAAAATCTGGTAATAAAAGTTTGAAGAGATCTCTGTTACTCTGCGCACCGTCTGTACTGATATACTGTATTTTAAAATCAAACATTGACAACATATTTACAGACTTCCAGACAAGTAAGTACAGTTCATGTCCAGAAGCAGTGGTAGTTGGGAAATGTGCGAAAGGAAACTGAAATCCCGTGAATCCGAGGAATACAAGTTGGAGAACATGTGTTGCCAGTACTTTTTCCTGTTTATTAGTTTTCAGTTGGTCGAAAATGACTCAGGTGTACACTCTGTGAATCCAATCAGCTTCAGAGTTCCATTAGCCTTTTTAAATTGAAGGTCTGGTTGGATAGACATTTCATCGATGAGTAGGCCACCATATAAACCCTCAGGAGGAATATTTTGTAATTTTGCCTCATTAGTCATCAAGTGAAGCATGTCTTTGTTGATACCTGCCTCTTGGTTAACAGTGTTTTTATATATTTGTAAAATATTTTTAGAAGGTAAAATCATGAAGTTACTGTTCCTAAGTTCAGTATAACCCCTTGGACTTCTACACCATAAAGTTAAACACATTCTAATGATGTCCTTGTCCCACCTCCTTCCATGAGGATCTCTCTCAATTGCCATTTTTTGAGACAAAAGAAATGTTTTCATATTTAAATGACAGCCAGGGAATATTTGTTCAAAAATAGTACACATGTCTGTATGATCACTTTCACATAAAATCACATCATTGTTTATGTCACTGTCATTGTTGGTTTTTGTCTCATCTTTGATTTTGGTTTCATTTTTTGCATCACAAGTTTTCTTGTTGTCAATTTCATTTAATACATGTACTGAATTGTCATTAGATTGTAAAACAGGGTTAACTGGTATATACTTTTTACATTGTATGCATGTTAAAGATGATTTAAATGGTAAAATGGCTGTACAAGTTTTTGCCCGATATCTGATGATCTCCACATTTTCATCTGAAATTTTTGAAACATGTTCGCGAAAACAATTCAAATCATGATGAGATGAGTCTTCATTTGTCAGCCCTTCACAGTAACGAAACTGTCGAACAATCTTGAATATGGATCTATGGTCTACATATGTATTGCTGATCTCCAGATCTTTTAGGTTGACAGTTTTACCATTAACTTGAACAGACCACTGGCGACATATAGAATTTAGAATTATTTCTAAAAGAACTTTAGCACCATTGATAATTGTACCTGTAAAATACCCAATTTTGACCAAGTTCTGTTGGTGTACTCTCTTTCCTCCATGTGACTCCATAATACCGCTGTGTTAATTTAGCCCAGCAATCCCTGCATCTCCCTGGTTTGGTTTTCACTGTAAAAAACTGTTTTACCAATTTCCCAAACCATCCTGCTTTACATCCAGTTTTTTTCTGAATTTCTGCTAAATCAACATAGTCATTGTCACTAGATTGAATGATATTTTGAAAAAGCCAAGATACCTTGTAATCCTTGTGAAAATCTGACATTTTTCACGTGAAGATAGAAAAAATATAATCGAGGATCGATCACTAGGAAAATTGACGTTCAAAAATTCCGCCAAAACGAATACATCGAGATTCTCTTACCTGTTCGTAGCGATAATAGTACTCGGAACACCTCGAAGATCTTGACCTCCGCCGCTAGGGGTCGTGAACTTATTACTTCCGTTGAAGTTGTCTCTGTCATGGTTGAACCAACAGCCAACTGGAGCATGTCGTGGATTTATCGGCTTAAATACGCGGACTGATACATTGAAACATGTTTACATTTAGAGGAAATTATGTCCGCAAGCGGTCCATAACGGCCGTTTGATTGTTTAGTGGGAATTTCATGTGATATAGAGCACCGAAGCGAGGCAGGTGACTGACGACGGTAAAATTTTCATGTGGGAGTTGGTTACCTTCTCTATATTATAACAACCAGAAACGGGTGTTTTTTTTAAAAGCGCTTTATAATCGATTCCAATGTTGTATCGGTGCATAAATAGACATGAAATGATGTTACAAATTAAAATTAGACAATTCCATTATAACTTTAGTTCCTGACCCCAAGTACCTGTGATATTTACCAATATTTGCACAAGAAATTTACCCAAATAATGATAAATTAAATGAATGGAATCGTTTTTAATATGATTGATATCTGATTTCGTTTTAAGAAATTTATTCTATTGTTTTTATTTCTAAATAACTTCTATATTAAGGACAATGATATAAAGTGACTATATTTTGTTTACTACTGAGTTTGTTTTACTGTTATATATGGATTATTCTTGTTGAGTATTGAAGGAGTTTCGTGGATGGGATGTTTGTTCGAGACCTCATTCTGCCGACAGCTCATCATACCTCAAGTTTACCTCCGCTGAAACACGTGACATGATGAGAAACAGAAGCCAGTCCGCATGCGTGAAGTTTGGCGTTAAACGGGAGAAGGTTTTCATGAGTAAAGTCCAGATCTCGGGTCCCCCACGTGCTCAATCGACAGTGGTCAGGGCTTACCACGAAGTGTCAGAAACTCGAGACACTGGGCATAGCAAGTGGCATATTGATAATCCAGCGCGTGCCCAGACCTCGAGCGGAAGACATTATGGTGACGTCACTGACCGAACTGTGGAGTCGCCATCCCACACATCGTCCGTCGGAAGTTCGAACCACAGCATTCCGGTACCGTGTCCTTACAACAGTACAAACTCTGCTGACGCCATTTCTTACGAATTCGAGCACTCTTTACTTCCAAAAGAGCACACCAAGAAATATAGGTAATTATCTTTACGTCCAAATATAGATATCTGGCTGAGTGCATAGATGCAATTAGCTAGGGACGTACGAGGGCTGATTGATAAGTTGTGAGCCACGTATTAAAGGAGGTACATGTACTCAAGAATGTTGTTTTTAAGTCCTACTATTCTCTGACTGGTGTCATCCTGTTTCTCCCAAAAGCTTTGGGAGAAACAGGATGACACCGAATGTATGTGGTGCTTATTATATTGTATTTTGAAGATAAGAGTGCATATTAGTTATCCATTGTACAAGTATCATATCATCAGTAAAAAGTACATATATATGCATTATTTTTAATGAAATTTAATATATAATTTCACATCTCAAGGTATAACATTAATTTGACATTTTTGTAGTTCTATCACCTATCTACCTGTATTTACCTGGATTTTGCAATAATGAATGAGTGAGATAATGTCCTTCTGTGTTAACTTAATAATTAGACCCCTGTGTAAACAAATCCTGTTTCTCCCAAAAAAAAATTTACCTGGATTTTCAGTTTTGGGAGAATCAGGATTAAACCCTCTGACTACCCCAGGACTGGTCTCATTTGGTTAGTTTATGTCGACGAGATAGCGCTCTAAAGTAAACAAGACAAGCGGCTTTTGCACAATGGACAAAATAGGTTAGGGTTAAGGATAGGATGAAAGAGTCTGTCATCGTCATGGCAGCAATTCACGATTGTGGCTTCAAATTGATTGAGCATCCGCCTTATTTACCTGATCACGCTCCAACAGACTTTCATTTATTTCCAAAACTGAAAACAGCTATTTCAGGCACCCTAACCCTAATTATAACTTTAACCCTAACAAGCAATGGATGGCTTTCTGAACAGCCAAGAAAAGGAATTCTATAAAAATGCCATTGAGGCCTTTAAACACCAACGGCAAAAGTGTTGAGATACTGAAGGGGATTATGTTGAAAAGTAGGACAATATGTCCTGCAAAATTCAAATCCTTCAATACAAGGCTCACAACTGACCAATAAGCCCTCGTATGTATATTTTATATTAGTGTTGTGCCAAAATTTGCATCTTCAAACTTTATCACTTCAAAACGTTTGAAAGTTTTACATAGAAAATGATCAGATTTTCCCTATGAAACATGCTTTGACGGGATGGTAAAATGACCATAGTACATGTAGATTAGGAAAGCTTGTCTATATCATTTAAGTAAGAATATGTAGACAATTTCTCAAGAAATTCTCCTTGTTTTTATTGCTTTAGAGAGGACTACACATATCGTAAACTAGAGATGATCAGAAACCTCACTCCTGGTTCCAGCGTGTTAAGAATGAACGTTACAAGTTCCTGTATTCCCATAACCGTCCCAGTGTTCATGTCTCCAAACACAGATCACAACAAAAGCAAGACACCTGTTGACACGACTCCGGCCATAAGTCCCAGCCCAAGTCCCAAAATTTCGCCGGCCCGAGCAGAATTCCCAGAAGATGCTAGAATTGCCATCAACTGCAAGAAAGCCATCATCAAGAAGCGGTTGTCAAAACCACCGGTACGTAATATATTTACCAAGTGTAGACTGGCCCTTGTCTCTAGAATATTAAAATTTTAAATGAGGTCGAGCTCTATAATCATTGGTCCCCTGGATATGCCAGATTTTAGAAACTGGTCAAATGTTAATAAAGAGTTTGAATTTATCTATTTTGTTTTTAACTCTCAATTCGTTTTTACGGATGGTAATATTTATCTTTTGTACAATACTTTGTAGTCCTTATCGTTTTTACAGGTGGTAATATTTATGTCTTTTGTACAATAGTTTGTAATTTGATCCCTTACCTCAGATCGTCGTGAAACCATAAATTCATTGGAGACACAAGTTTATCTCATTAATATTGAGAACAACCTTATGTAGAGGATTAATAATCACCCTGTCTCCTTTTGCTGGTCACAAATTCGAAGTACATTTGTATAGAAATTAAAATACGAACATGTTTTCGTGTATTCCTTTATCGGGTACGTTCATGTTGTACCGAATAGGTACTACGACATATAATCGAACGGACCGAACTCGCAAGTGAATTTCCATGATGGCGACTCTTTTTATGAAATTTATACCTCAAACAAGAAAATCGGTTATTCTGATTTTTCGTACCTTAATGGTTTCATAATGTATTCAAAAAAAATGTTATCAGCAAACAAAGATTCCCGTTTTCTTTTAAACAATACATATGCAAAACGAATGAAGCATCACAGTTCCACCATCTTGGATACACGTGATGCGGTTCGGTTTTGCTAATGTAAGGAGCGTTCCATTACGAGAACAGCAGATGTTACATACCCGATAAAGGAACGCACAGTATGTTTCGCGGAAATTATATTAAAAAAAATAATAATCACGGTCTTGCTCACAGGAATACCTTTTCAGGTAACGTTTATGTGATTTTCGGGATAATCATAACATTCATTGTTTAATTATTATAGCTTTCGGAAATGGGAAGAAAAGTTCCGCAATATCTTCTGACTCAAAATGGTTCGCTGAAGATGGAATATTACAACAATCCCATGACGTTCGACGATCAAGAGAATAACCGGACTGTTCAAAAGCCACCTTCCCCTATTGTCTGTCGAACGCGCCCAACTATCCCCAGTAACGCGCATGGCAACATCTACCCTAGCTCTACCGATACTCACTCGTACGTCATCAAACGTCGTCAAGGCATCCAATGAACGTCCCTCCCGGTAGATTATCGGATTATCTTTCATAAAAAACAGCAATCTTAACGTAAAGAAGGAAGCGTCTATATCAGTTACTATAATAATTACGACGCCAACAAAAATATGTTTAGAGCTTGTCTTTAAATGTTTTATAATTTGGTAATGATTCCTACAATAGACACTAATAATCACCTGACTGATGATATAGGTATATAGTGGTTTTATACTGCCAAATAAATCAGGAGTGTCTAATATAAAGAAAACCGTTGAGGAAAGTAGCATTTTGTAGTATCAATTTTTTTGTTCATTACAATGACATCCTTATATGATATAATAGTTTTTATCTGATGCTAATGATAGCATCTTTATACCGATCACATCAGTCTGTAATATGTCGACATTGTTTTATATGCTAACGTTAAACCTTGGAGCAAATTTTATATACATAGGTATTATTTTCATTTTTTTCCCATGGTAACAATTTTGTAAGTATTGATTCGTTACCATGGTAACAATTCTGTAAGTGATGGTTTGTTACCATGGTAACAGTTTTGTAAGTGATGGTTTGTTACCATGGTAACAGTTTTGTAAGTGATGGTTTGTTACCATGGTAACATTTTTGTAAGTGATGATTTGTAACTATGGTAACAATTTTGTAACTATGGTAACAATTTTGTAAGTGATGATTTGTTTCTATGGTAACAATTTTGTAAGTGTGGTTTTGTTACTATGGTAACAATTAAATTAATAATTATCACTAAGTAGAACATTAATTTTCTAATGTGGTGTTTTTTTTTTTGTAAACAACGATTTGTTACTATGGTAACCATTTCATAAATAACGATTTGTTTCTATATTATCAATTCTGTAATTAGCGATTTGTTAGTATCGGAACAATTTTTTAAAGGATGATGTGTTCCAATGGTGACAATTTTGTAAATGATTACGACTTTCCCCTGTGAGAATTTGTATATATTATGATGTATTATGCAACTAACGTGACAAAATAAACACAATGACCAGTATTATTTTCGTTTCTTTGTTTCAGTGGTAAGCATTTCATGTTTAGACACTAGCATGGAAAGTGGCATTTGAATAAAAACACTTTTTGTGGGGAAAATCATCTGAAATATAATGCATCTGGGAAAGATTGATAGAAATACCAAAATAGTTCAGCATTTTAAAACGGAAACAAGATATTGATTCATATATTTTAATGGAGAAATATTTTACAATGTACATGTACAAAATGAACTACAAAATTTACAAACAAGACTGCGGGTTACCAATAAACCAAGGTCAGAGAAAACAAGTATTTGCAGGTTGTAAACGATTAAAGGAAACACTGGATGTATATAATCTAATTATGAACACTTGAAGGACTGACAGTTATAAACCGATGAAAGGGAATACTGTCTTGTGTAAGTAATCACGTACATGATAAACCAGTAGTTATACTAATTTCTAAACATCAGGAAGGCAATCAGGGCAAATTTAAACATTAAAAAAAATGAACACACCGCAAAACAAAAGAAAAATACATTGTTGTATAGAAGTTGAAGTAAACATACTGTACATTTCAAAATGAGCAGGATAAAAAAAACACAAATCAACACAAAAACAAAATAAAAACACAAACAAAACATGCCGACATATTTAAGTCGTAATTTTAACTCGTAATCAATAAATAGAGAGGGAAAATATGAACAGAAATTAAATTAAATGGCGGCCAATGAGCGTGCGCACTGCGAATAAGGTAATATGATCTGGAATGGTAAGATTCATCGGCGACACCTGCTATACGAATTTAAGTTCAGTTTCTTTATTCCCGAGAGCTATTCGGTTCATAGGTTAAAATGTATGCTAAACATTATCAAATTTTAGATTGAGAAGCCAGTCAAAATTTAATAACTTTAAGCCATAATGCTGTTGATATTATCGTTAATCTACACAAACATACATTTGTTTATACAGGATTGGAGATGTACAGTCTAACATCGATGAATTCGGCGAAATAAAATTCGAAAACTAGATATTCATGTACATTTGTATACCAAATAGTTACGGAAATTGAAGCATATTCCATTTCATTGAATGTTATAAAATGCCAATAGCTGATTTATTTGAACATAGAAAACCACGGGTGTTCATGTAATTATTAAATTTATTGAACGAGTTCATCAATTGTATGATAAAATACAATGTAATAGACTTCGGGCGAGTGTCATTAAACTCACGATCGAGTTTGATAAATTCAATATTACATCAACACTTGCTATTGTGTATATTATATACATTTTTTTTAAATAAGGAAACATGATAAAATATTTATCTGCAATGTTTGCCTTCTATATCGAGGCGATCATGGATGACATATTTTCACTATTTAGACCATAGCGTTATGTCCGGTACAAAAGTTTGACGTCACTTGTACATGACGTCACGACAGTGTTTCGACAGTGATATTTGTATATTCATTGTGAATATCATATATCTTTATGTTTATATTGGACGGCACGATTGTCCATCAAATGCCCTCTGCTAAATAATGCAATAAATAATAAATTATATAAATTCATATTAGCTAGATCTAGAAATATATTTTTCGTGCATCTGGGAACTCGGTTATTTGCCCTGTGACAGGATGCCGCTCTATTGCTTGTAAAACTGCTATGTATCTTCCAGGGTATTGGGCTACATCATGTCCGAAATCCCCAGAGAGGGACTGGAGAATATCCTGTAGAACGAAAATGTCATACGTGATTACACTATCAGCATAAACATATCTTAATTATAATCTTGTTATAAAATTTAATCACTGTTAATATTTACGTACACACAAGTATCAGCAATTGATGAAAGCTTTGCTTATTGTTCCACTAGCATATATTAAGGTTTCACCAAATTAATGATTTTGTGAGGAATTTTAAATGTATGATATGCAATTCAGCGGTTATTACTGAATACCTGAAAACCGAATTCTTCTTTCGAGCAAAGTCTTGGACTATCAATGTAAACTAATATAAAGTATTACTACCTTTGGTTTGATGTCATTTTTGTTTTTAGTATAAACATGTTACACCATGAGAAACTATTTACACTGTTTGATTTATTTCTTTTAAAATCAATATACAATTATGTAGAGCTGTCATAAATAGTACTTGTAACCATATGTAATTTCACAGGTTTTCGAAAGTATTCCTCCAGACTATGATACATTTCAATATGCTTATAATGATTCTACAACAAGCACTGTTTTTGGATTAATCGTTTCAAGATTTATTTTTCGGGCATTTCGATTGAACACGATTTTACCTGTGGGAATCCTTTCTCATAGATTAACACATTCTTTTCAAGCTGATGAAAGAACCGTTTGCGTCGCATGGCTTTAGAAAGGCTATCACCTAAATACAGTACATGAGTAGATACCTGGCGATAGAATAAAGAAAAAATACTTAATGAATAAGTGTAAAATTTTATTTCAAATTATAAAATTGCTAAAATTTAGAACAGGAGTTAAGAAATACATATCAAAATGTTTTGTCTGGACATGTTACTGAAATCGAACACGAATTTTATCGACATAACATACAAGCACTTGGAATAGTTAGATCAACAACAAGCGAGACATACATTGTGCTAAATGTTGAGATCTATTTATGCTTTATTCGGACAAAATATATTTTCCCGCTCTAATAAAAATTACTGTCGTATCTGAAAACCGTTCTTTATTTACAGTTACAGTAACAATGACCTTGCCCCTTCACTCCAGAAAATCTTTGAGTTATCATTAATGTGAAAAGAAATAGTAAACTTTAATCAGAAATAAAGGCACTAGAGTGATATCACTCAATTGCTTGAGTGCTATAAAGAATAACAGTGACTATGGATTAAAGCTCTGCGAAATGGTTGTAGAAACCGCGTATGTTTTGGACAGAAAGGGACAGGACATCTCTACCAGTTTATTTGATAGAAATGACGTATGATTTGGACAGAAAGGGACAGGACATCTCTACCAGTTTATTTGATAGAAATGACGTATGTTTTGGACAGAAAGGGACAGGACATCTCTACCAGTTTATTTGATAGAAATGACGTATGATTTGGACAGAAAGGGACAGGACATCTCTACCAGTTTATTTGATAGAAATGACGTATGTTTTGGACAGAAAGGGACAGGACATCTCTACCAGTTTATTTGATAGAAATGACGTATGATTTGGACAGAAAGGGACAGGACATCTCTACCAGTTTATTTGATAGAAATGACGTATGATTTGGACAGAAAGGGACAGGACATCTCTACCAGTTTATTTGATAGAAATGACGTATGATTTGGACAGAAAGGGACAGGACATCTCTACCAGTTTATTTGATAGAAATGACGTATGTTTTGGACAGAAAGGGACAGGACATCTCTACCAGTTTATTTGATAGAAATGACGTATGTTTTGGACAGAAAGGGACAGGACATCTCTACCAGTTTATTTGATAGAAATGACGTATGATTTGGACAGAAAGGGACAGGACATCTCTACCAGTTTATTTGATAGAAATGACGTATGTTTTGGACAGAAAGGGACAGGACATCTCTACCAGTTTATTTGATAGAAATGACGTATGTTTTGGACAGAAAGGGACAGGACATCTCTACCAGTTTATTTGATAGAAATGACGTATGTTTTGGACAGAAAGGGACAGGACATCTCTACCAGTTTATTTGATAGAAATGACGTATGATTTGGACAGAAAGGGACAGGACATCTCTACCAGTTTATTTGATAGAAATGACGTATGATTTGGACAGAAAGGGACAGGACATCTCTACCAGTTTATTTGATAGAAATGACGTATGTTTTGGACAGAAAGGGACAGGACATCTCTACCAGTTTATTTGATAGAAATGACGTATGATTTGGACAGAAAGGGACAGGACATCTCTACCAGTTTATTTGATAGAAATGACGTATGTTTTGGACAGAAAGGGACAGGACATCTCTACCAGTTTATTTGATAGAAATGACGTATGTTTTGGACAGAAAGGGACAGGACATCTCTACCAGTTTATTTGATAGAAATGACGTATGTTTTGGACAGAAAGGGACAGGACATCTCTACCAGTTTATTTGATAGAAATGACGTATGATTTGGACAGAAAGGGACAGGAAATCTCTACCAGTTTATTTGATAGAAATGACGTATGATTTGGACAGAAAGGGACAGGACATCTCTACCAGTTTATTTGATAGAAATGACGTATGTTTTGGACAGAAAGGGACAGGACATCTCTACCAGTTTATTTGATAGAAATGACGTATGTTTTGGACAGAAAGGGACAGGACATCTCTACCAGTTTATTTGATAGAAATGACGTATGTTTTGGACAGAAAGGGACAGGACATCTCTACCAGTTTATTTGATAGAAATGACGTATGTTTTGGACAGAAAGGGACAGGACATCTCTACCAGTTTATTTGATAGAAATGACGTATGTTTTGGACAGAAAGGGACAGGACATCTCTACCAGTTTATTTGATAGAAATGACGTATGATTTGGACAGAAAGGGACAGGACATCTCTACCAGTTTATTTGATAGAAATGACGTATGATTTGGACAGAAAGGGACAGGACATCTCTACCAGTTTATTTGATAGAAATGACGTATGATTTGGACAGAAAGGGACAGGACATCTCTACCAGTTTATTTGATAGAAATGACGTATGTTTTGGACAGAAAGGGACAGGACATCTCTACCAGTTTATTTGATAGAAATGACGTATGTTTTGGACAGAAAGGGACAGGACATCTCTACCAGTTTATTTGATAGAAATGACGTATGTTTTGGACAGAAAGGGACAGGACATCTCTACCAGTTTATTTGATAGAAATGACGTATGTTTTGGACAGAAAGGGACAGGACATCTCTACCAGTTTATTTGATAGAAATGACGTATGATTTGGACAGAAAGGGACAGGACATCTCTACCAGTTTATTTGATAGAAATGACGTATGTTTTGGACAGAAAGGGACAGGACATCTCTACCAGTTTATTTGATAGAAATGACGTATGTTTTGGACAGAAAGGGACAGGACATCTCTACCAGTTTATTTGATAGAAATGACGTATGATTTGGACAGAAAGGGACAGGACATCTCTACCAGTTTATTTGATAGAAATGACGTATGATTTGGACAGAAAGGGACAGGACATCGCTAATAGTTTATTTGATAGAAATGACGTATGTTTTGGACAGAAAGGGACAGGACATCTCTACCAGTTTATTTGATAGAAATGACGTATGATTTGGACAGAAAGGGACAGGACATCTCTACCAGTTTATTTGATAGAAATGACGTATGATTTGGACAGAAAGGGACAGGACATCGCTAATAGTTTATTTGATGCTAAAAGTCTTAAAAAAATTTAAAACAAGAGATCAGAATTAAGATAGGAACTCCTATCTAGTCAACAATACTGTAACATTTCATAACTTTTATATTTTAAACATGTTATATTATATACATCTTATACACTTATATATATGTTATATTTCCTGCTAGACCAAATCACTTCTAAATCATGTGAAACCAGGGAGATAAATATGCTTACAAATTGTTTATATAGAAATGTTATATTAGAAGGAAAGGGCTTGGAAAAAGTTGCATATCCTATGTGTCCATTCCCATTGCTTAAAAGGTCATAAATAAAGTATGTTGAAATCAAATTAATAATTAAATTAAATTCGCTTTGCTAGAAAATGAGACAACTTTACCTCGGCTACTACTGGCGTAATGGACATACCACCAGCGCCCCCTATGACGAGTCTCACGTGACCCGATTTGTCCACAAATATAGAAGGTACCATGGAGGAAAGAGGACGTTTTCCAGGCTGAACCTGATTTCGCGGATTATCCTGAAAAGGAAAAACATATTAAACATGTTAGTTTATTGTTCAAATTTGTCATTTTACGACAAGCCAATGCAGATTTTGGAGTAAAACTTGTGTTAAGATTTACAAAATACATTTAAGTTTAACCATATTTTATTGCAAAAGATTTAACAAAGGGATTGGTCATACGTTATTGCAACTTATGTAATCACCCTTTCCGCAATAATGTACAAAATATACCAGAGTATGCACATAGTTCTACAACAAATCATCTATTTATTAGATTATCATGAGATATTTTAAACATTTACAACTTCAATTCACATATTCTTTTGATTTGTATCATTGTTTATCAAACGTTTATTCACAAAAGTGTGTGAAAATTTACTACCTCACCTCACTCACTGTCAACGCTAGGCTAAGGTTTTATTAAGACAAATTCTCTTTGCTAAGGCCTTATACATATCGGAAATTTAGATATTTAAACTGCAAATTTTATCATTCCGAAGGATTTATATTTACTTTCGCTATTTTGAATAAAATAAAAGCGAAAAAAATAAACATTTCAAAATGCTCGTTAAAAAAAAATTGTTCACGATAATTAATTCACAAAAATATTCTGTTTACTTCAAATTTTTAGGTAAAGTCATTAAAATTTGAACAATAGAAAAGAGATACACATTGATAGTACTTATTCGCATTATTAATATCGTTGTGAAATGAACGTACCTTGGAAAAATCTGTCATTTCGTTGTTCCAAATGATTCCTGTAGATTCGGACATAATTGTCGATCCATAACTAACAAACGATGAGATAAAAGAAGACACAAGTTTTGCTGTAAGTGTAATGAGGGGAGGAATTTGCAAAATGCGTATCGTAATAAGAATTTCGATCTTAGAGCAACATCTTAGAGCAATATAACATAATTGTTAAAATTGATTGACATTTGTTGGTAATCTAAATCCACACAGTTATATCCCAACTACGTATCGACTAGCCTAAAATATATGAAGGTAAATATGATGTCTGGTGGCTTTGTCTTAACAAATGAAAAATGAAAGTGCGTTCAATAAGAATGATTTTAATTTAAACAAAATATAAACACAAACCTCTTGAAATTAAACAAATAAGTACATAATTAATCCACGAACCCAGTTATTTTGAATAAAGATCCACCAATGAAGAAACGTAATTTTCTTTTATAGTTTGACGTTACGCAATAGCATTAAAATGAATAAAAAAAATCATGTAGAAATAATTCTACAATCATACAGTAATTGGAAAACGACAAGCTTGATACACAAACTAATGTTATGTAACTGAAATAGTCAATCTTTTTAGTTTTTATGGAAACTTGTTCTTCACTTACAAATAATCAATGCTACTCGTAACCGCAACGGCGCTTCCATCCGGGGCTAATACAGAAACATGCGCAGTGCCATGGTCGTATGCCTGGAATGACTTGTTTGTGTAATATGACGAATCGTGAGTTTCGTGATGATCCAGCTTGCTTCTCAGGTCATCAGCAAAAGCTTCTGACGTCATTTTGGTGACTATCTATGAATAAAATACATTTCTGAAGAAGAAGAAGAAGAAGAAGAAGAAGAAAAGAGGAGTAGGAGGAGGAGGAGCAGCAGCAGCAGGAGGAGCAGGAGGAGGAGCAGCAGGAGGAGCAGGAAGAGCAGGAGGAGGAGGAGGGGAGCAGGAGGAGGAGGGGGAGGGGGAGCAGGAGGAGGAGGGGAGGGGGAGCAGGGGAGGGGGAGCAGGAGGAGGAGGGGGAGCAGGAGGAGGAGGGGAGGGGGAGCAGGAGGAGGAGGGGGAGCAGGAGCAGGAGGAGGGGAGCAGGAGGAGGAGGGGAGGGGGAGGAGGAGGGGGAGCAGGAGCAGGAGGAGGGGAGCAGGAGGAGGAGGGGAGGGGAGCAGGAGGAGGAGGGGAGGGGGAGCAGGAGGAGGAGGGGAGGGGGAGCAGGAGGAGCAGGGAGCAGGAGCAGGAGGAGGGGAGCAGGAGGAGCAGCAGCAGCAGGAAGAGCAGGAGGAGGAGGGGAGCAGGAGGAGGGGGAGCAGGAGGAGGAGGAGCAGCAGTAGGAGGAGGAGCAGGAGGAGCAGGAGGAGGGGGAGCAGGAGGAGGAGCAGGAGGAGGAGGAGCAGCAGCAGGAACAGCAGGAGGAGGGGAGCAGGAGGAGGAGGGGGAGCAGCAGGAGGAGGGGAGCAGGAGGAGGGGAGCAGGAGGAGCAGCAGCAGGAACAGCAGGAGGAGGAGGAGGGGAGCAGGAGGAGGAAGGGGAGCAGCAGCAGGAACAGCAGGAGGAGGAGGAGGGGAACAGGAGCAGGAGGGGGAGCAGGAGGAGCAGCAGCAGCAGGAAGAGCAGGAGGAGGAGGGGAGCAGCAGGAGGAGGGGGAGCAGGAGGAGCAGCAGCAGGAGGAGGAGGAGGAACAGGAGCAGGAGCAGGAAACATTAATACAAATATCAGTTGAACACAGTTGTCTCACCTCTGTCATCTTTGGCACAAAAGCTGGATCTCCCAACTGCCACCTTTGTCCAAATGCAAACTTTATAGCTTCTGTCATAACGTGTAATGTTTGAGCGTATTTTTCTTTGGATGATTCCGTTGATAACTTTAAACCTAGAAAGATAAATACAGATATAGAATCCTGACATTCGATTGTAAATCTTGCACTGCAAAGCCGCTTGAGTATAGATTAATTCGATGATACTACTTTTCCAATTACATATTTAAAGATGTGACAAAATGTTACATTGTCGATAATCTATTAACCCATAATAGATAATTATGATCTGGTAAAACATAATATTGCGTTTAAAAAAAGAACATTTATGAAATAGGTATCACTACTGACCCTGCAGGATGTTCATAATGAGGCCAAGAACAGGCCCTCCACTCGGTGCGCCCATAGTCAATAATGTGACGTCACCGAGATCTACGGAAATTCCTTCATCCACAACAGGAACATATTCTGCTAGGTCTTTCTTTGTGATAACACCGCCTAAAAACATTTTAAATGCTTTATCTATTTGAGAGATGGGGTTATAGAGAAAGATATAATAAAAAAAAATTGGAAAAATCCGCCTTTGATGATAGCCAGGGGTTTCTAAGACAGCGTAAACCTAGCATTATGGTCGTTATTTAAACAAATATTCCAGCTAATGGTTTTTATCAGATGACGATGTGAGGAATATGAAATCTTACAGTTCTTAGCTTAAACTCTGCCATATCCCGAAAAGCTCGGTTGTCACTACTCTGTATATAAACAAATATGGCGAAGATCAACTTCCGCCAAATCTGCAACTTTGCAAAAAATCAATTAAAGGAAACGTTTTACACATCTGACATCTAATATCGATATATATGTATTCTGCCTAATACTTTACCTTTTGACTGTATTTCACGAACAATAGTATCTGCCACGGGTCCCTCATGTAAGTAAGCTGGCCCATGGTCTGCGATCCCTCGTAAGGTTTTCGCCAGGCGAGGCCTTTTGAGGAGGGCTCCTTCTGGTGCTATTTTACCGGTGTCATCGCAGTATACTTTACTGAAAACCGGAAAACACAATGTTACATTAATTACTGCAGTAGATATCTTTTGTTTGTTTTGTTTAACGTCCTATTAACAGTCAGGGTCATTTAAGGACGTGCCAGGTTTTGGAGGTGGGGGAAATCCGGAGAACCACCGGCCTGCGGTCAGAACCAGGCAACTGCCGAACGTTGAATTCGAACTCGCGACCCAAATCATTTGAAGACTGTGTGGTTTAGATAAGATTCTTATTGTATTAATATATAGGGTTTTGCATGAGTTGCTTTGGAATAAAGGATTCATTAAACGAGTTCAATAATTCAAAATGGGATGAGCCCTTATGCCTCTACCAGACAATATGACTGGCAAATTTTCTACGCAATATGCTACAATACATACACGTTTTGGGAATTAAGTTCAATCGAGAAACACTGGAATAAATTAGGTTGTTGTTTACCATATTAAATAACTTATGTGTTTACATTTGAACACTTTTCAAAAGTAGAAAACACCCCCTTCAATTCATTGATTCGTTGATATTTGCAATGATATTCATAGTTTAAACAAGCTTTATATATTTTATATATTCTATTATGGAATAGTCTCGAGTTTTTTTCAGAATTTTTATCAGATATCTCATACTCATAAAAATGTAAGTGTAAAGTATAATATTAATGTCTATATCATACAGGTGAACTGTTGTTGACTTAAAAAGCGAATCATCTCGAAAGAATGTTTTCAAAACTGCGAGAAAAGCTATTTTGGAATATCAAAATAATTTTTGAATCTAATACCCAAATCGTATACAAGTTTCACTTACCAGAATTCTGAATCTTGAGATAAATCGATGTTCTCACGGAGTAGATAATCAAAACATAATCGTGGAGTGTGCGCCAGGTAATGACCATTCTCGGCTAGTTCTATAGCGGGACGGAACAAGTCTTTCCACGGAAGTCGTCCATACTTCCGGTGAGCCTCCCAGTAGCCCATGACCTCTCCCGGAACTCCGATTGACAACGCCTCTGTGGTGTACGGGTACAAGGTCAATGATTTTTACAATAGTAATATAGGATGCTTATCTTATAGACGTTTGTGACCACATAGTCATCATTGCATCATCTGGGAGGAGGATTTCTTTGATTTGAGTTTTTCCAGAAGGGATTTAAATCAATCTGTGATATGACATGGAACACATTTTGTGGAAAGAATTGCACGGATAGACAATAACAGCAGGGAATACCGACATACTAACGAAACCATTATTCTGAGTGAAAATCGATAGAACGAAGACAAAATGTGAACAAAAATATAGATTGGCACAGAGACCGCTGAGAAAGTAAATAATCCTCCGACTTAATCAACAATGCGGCATTCATCATTCCAGAGGAAGGCAAATAGTCTGCAGTAAAGTGACTATGAAATAGATTTATTAACGGTTTTATAAGTTTTCTCTGCGAAACTCCTGCAATTGATGTCGTTAGATTTGATCGTTAGATTTGAATGACAGATTTCGAGAGCGTTTAAGAACAGATAACTGACCACAAGTACATTAGCGAATGTTTGGGATATTGAATCATGCAATCACTCTCAGCGCTAGTAGGTTAAGCTCTATATGCAATATATTCGCTCCTAGTAAGAACTTTCTCCTATTATAACGACGCATCGTGTCCTATTTATCATTTTGTTTTCACATACGTTACTCCTCATTGGCTTCTGATAGACCACTGATTCTATATAGGATCTTATTTTTTCTATTTTTGCGGACCTATTTCGCGGTTTTTCCATTTGAAACTAGTTCACAGGCATTACATTTCGCGATTTAGTAAACATTCTGCATTAAATATTTGTGTGTGTACATATATATACACATGTCTGCTGGGTTTTCATTTTCGCGTTATCTTGAATGACAACGAACATAGCCAAATAAAAAAAAAACACGGATATTACCAAATTCACAGTATATGGTTCTTGTTCCTTTTCCTGCGTGATGTTGAACATACTCACTTTGATTCTGTCCGGTCTGTGTGTTTAGCTCCAGGGTAAGTCCCCGAGGCGCCGTCTCGCGGGCGTTTATGGTTTGTGCTTTCTTTGTCTCAGCATCATATATCACCATGAAGTTGCCTGCCATTAAAACAAACACGGATCATCATTTTATTAACGAGTGATATATATATATATCTTCTTACGTCAATACCTTATGCCTTTTATGTAGACCGTATATCGAAAAGGTTAAAGATAAAAAAGAGAGGCATGGCTAAGACTTAATAACTAGTCATACATTTTCTTTTAAATTACAGTATCCTAATATTGCAACTTTTCCTAACGTTTAGTTTTAACAAACACCAATTAAATACAATGAAACAAATAAGATTTTACTTTAGCCTAAATTACATTCAAACATTGTTAGGAAAATGAAATTTCGTGAATTGGCAAGCACGTGTTGTCCTGGGCAAGTACTCTGATATTAGTGTCAGACATGATTAAAAATCTCATGTTCCATGTTTAACATTACACATTTGTGTTGGTTAACCTGATTATTTGTAATGATGCATTATTAGATATACCTCCCCCAATTCCCATGCTGTGAGGAGACATGAGTCCAGAACAAAGGAGAGTGGCTATGGCAGCGTCCACGGCGGATCCTCCTTTAGTGAAAGTGTCTCTACGAGGTAAAACAAATTATTATTGTACATATTTTATGATACCAACATCAGGTAACTATCTAAACCGGCTTGAAACAAGAAGTTATCATCCAATACCATAAAAAATCACTGGTTTTGTAACAACGTTTATGATTGGCTAGAATAGCTGCGTAGTAATCTATTAAGCCAAAGAGTCATTAAAATATCCCAAAACAAAACACATGAGTCATACCACAGTACGTAATTGTGACATAACACAAAATGGGGGACATTATTTTCTTTTCATATTTTAAAGTACATTTTCGTTTTAAATGTTTTAACTCTAACTTAAAATAACCTTAAAGATTTCAGTAAAACGTGATTAAGTATATTATGAGTATCATTAATGAAGTGAAGCCGTGCTGTGTAAATATGGGTAACTTTCAATAACTTCGAAGTCAACAAATATCATCAAATACTAGAGCTATCTCCCTTTGGACAAATAGTTTTATTGTTAGTCTTACAATTGCTTTTATGGTTTAAAATTTTGCGTTCTGTCTTTGATTCTGTAATTTCTTGCAAGCGATGTCATAAATAAACAGGTTGATTCTCAATGCTCCAATCGGCCAATAAGTTCCAATACAATTGGTGTAAGCGCTCTCCATTTAACTCCTCCGATATAAATTTAGTTATAGATACAGTCAGTTAATACAGAGCAAGAAATATACACTTGATGCTACAGCTGTCATTCGTCTTTCAAAAAATCTTTATAGATGCTAGGGGCCAAAAGCATAGAAATTCAGAAGGAAATACGAATGGGCTAATCATAAGGTACATGCATATTTTCATCAATTTAACATGTTTTTGATTTTTCAAAAATATTTTTGATAATTTTTGAAAAATACAAAAAAAACGCGTGCATATGAATTTAAAAGTGACACGTAGGGAAATGTCTGATTTAAGAATGTCCGGGTCAACTTGTTTTTACCTGCCTATTTCTGAACATGTCTCATGGTCAGACACAACAGCACCTTGACCGCTGGTCATTGGTCTGGTGGCGTGGCCGTGGTTGTGGTCCTGGATCGCCATTACCATCCCCAACGTCAGTGCTATAGTGTATACGATAACGAACACCAGACACAATCCGATGACCAACAACGGTCGACTCGTCAGGAAGGCCAGGTACCCGTCACCCTCTGTGTGACTCCTATAAACAATATTAATGAAATATATTGGCTAAAATCATTGGCTCTTATACGCGTCGTTCTATGTAAAGGCACTTCCGTTTATTGGCTTGTAGAGTTTGCGCAATCCTTTTAAATGGAAGGGTGCCCTTTAAAGAAATTCAAACGATACACGTAACGGTTGACTAATATACTGCTTTACAGAACTACTTACTGATTTAGTTAGAGTTCACCAGCGTTATATCGCCCGATTACACACACAAAACAAAAACAAAACAAAAACAAAAAAAAATCCCTAAATAAACCGATATTTGAAATATCAAAAAAATGAAATATTAAAACCTTTCCCTGTTGATCAAAACGTGAAAGTTTTAGGTTTAGTAGAGTATGCCAAGCCAAGGCCATCACAGGTGACATGGCCATGTCTTTAAGCGTTAGATGGTCTTTTGATTTCTGTATACGTGGTTATTCGTCTATCTATCTCTGTATCATACCTTGCCTATTGGTCCCTATTGTAATTCGCCTATTGTTCTTTGTATTGTTACTTGTCTATTGTTCCCCGAATAATGATTCACTTATAGTTTTCTGTATTATTATTCACCTTTTGTTCTTTTAATGCATTTTACTCACCCTATTGTTCTCTGTACGTATCATAATTTGCCTTTCGTTCTCTTCATGCATTTTGATTCACCTATTGTTTTCTGTATTACAATTCGACTATTGTTTTCTGAATGTATTATAATTCGCCTACTTTGCTCTGTATTGCCATTTGCCTATTGTTCTCTGGATGTATTAAAATTCGCCTTTTGTTCTTTAGATATATTATAATTCGCCAATTGTTCTCTACATTATTATAATTCGCCTATTGTTTTCTGGATGTACCATAATTTGCTTATTATTCCAATGAAATGAAGATATTGTTTTTTTATGAGGATTCCCTAATAAAGACATTATTGTTATGACAACATGATAGCATTATGAAGTAATAACGAGGAGCGAATGTATGTGATTGGAATACTCATATACTGACCCGTAGGTACACAGGTGGAGATCAGGACCCACACACATACTGACCCGTAGGTACACAGGTGGAGATCAGAACCAACACACACACATACTGACCCTTAGGTACACAGGTGGAGATCAGAACCTACATACATACTGACCGGTAGGTATACAGGTGGATATCAGGACCTACACATATACTGACCCGTAGGTACACGGGTGGATATCAGAACCCACACACATACTGACCCGTAGGTACACAGGTGGATATAAGAACCCACACATACTGACCCGTAGGTACCCAGGTGGAGATCAGAACCCACACACATACTGACCCGTAGGTACACAGGTGGAGATCAGAACCCACACACATACTGACCCGTAGGTACACAGGTGGAGATCAGAACCCACACACATACTGACCCGTAGGTACACAGGTGGAGATCAGAACCCACACACTTACTGATCCGTAGGTACACAGGTGGAGATCAGAACCCACACACATACTGACCCGTAGGTACACAGGTGGAGATCAGAACCCACACACATACTGACCCGTAGGTACACGGGTGGAGATCAGAACCCATACACATACTGACCCGTAGGTACACAGATGGCTATCAGAACCCACACACATACTGACCCGTAGGTACACAGGTGGATATCAGAACCCACACACGTACTGACCCGTAGGTACACAGGTGGATATCAGGACCTACACACATACTGACCTGAAGGTACACAGGTGGATATCAGAACCCACACACATACTGACCTGAAGGTACACAAGCTGAGATCAGAACCCACACACATACTGACCCGTAGGTACCCAAGTGGAGATCAGAACCCACACACATACTGACCCGTAGGTACACAGGTGGAGATCAGAACCCACACACATACTGACCCGTAGGTACACGGGTGGAGATCAGAACCCACACACATACTGACCCGTAGGTACACAGGTGGAGATCAGAACCCACACACATACTGACCCGTAGGTACACAGGTGGAGATCAGAGCCCACACACATACTGACCCGTAGGTACACAGGTGGAGATCAGAGCCCACACACATACTGACCCGTAGGTACACAGGTGGAGATCAGAACCCACACACATACTGACCCGTAGGTACACAGGTGGAGATCAGAACCCACACACATACTGACCCGTAGGTACACAGGTGGAGATCAGAACCAACACACATACTGACCCGTAGGTACACAGGTGGATACCAGAACCCTACACACATACTGACCCGTAGGTACACAGGTGGAGATCAGGACCTACACACATACTGACCCGTAGATACACAGGTGGAGATCAGGACCTACACACATACTGACCCGTAGGTAGACAGGTGGCTATCAGAACCCACACACATACTGACCCGTAGGTACACAGGTGGGGATCAGAACCCACACACACACTGACCCGTAGGTACACAGGTGGAGATCAGAACCCACACACATACTGACCCGTAGATACACAGGTGGAGATCAGGACCTACACACATACTGTCCCGTAGGTACACAGATGGAGATCAGATCCCACACCCATACTGACCCGTAGGTACACGGGTGGAGATCAGAACCCACACACATACTGAACCGTAGGTATACAGGTGAAGATCAGAACCCTCACACATACTGACCCGTAGGTATACAGGTGGAGATCAGAACCCACACACATACTGAACCGTAGGTACACGGGTGGAGATCAGAACCCACACACGTACTGACCCGTAGGTACACAGGTGGCTATCAGAACCCACACACGTACTGACCCGTAGGTACACAGGTGGAGATCAGAACCCACACACATACTGACCTGAAGGTACACAGGTGGCTATCAGAACCCACACCCATACTGACCCGTAGGTACACAGGTGGATATCAGAACCCACACACGTACTGACCCGTAGGTACACAGGTGGCTATCAGAATCCACACACGTACTGACCCGTAGGTACACAGGTGGATATCAGAACCCACACACATACTGACCTGAAGGTACACAGGTGGCTATCAGAACCCACACACATACTGACCCGTAGGTATACAGGTGGAGATCAGAACCCACACACATACTGACCGGTAGGTACACAGGTGGAGATCAGAACCCATACACATACTGACCCGTAGGTACACAGGCGGAGATCAGAACCAACACACATATTGACCCGTAGGTACACAGGTGGAGATCAGAACCCACACACATACTGACCCGTAGGTACCCAGGTGGAGATCAGAACCCACACACATACTGACCCGTAGGTACACAGGTGGAGATCACAACCCACACACATACTGACCCGTAGGTACACAGGTGGATATAAGAACCCACACACATACTGACCCGTAGGTACACAGGTGGAGATCAGAACCCACACACATACTGACCCGTAGGTACACAGGTGAAGATCAGAACCCACACACATACTGACCCGTAGGTACACAGGTGGAGATCAGAACCCACACACATACTGACCCGTAGGTACACAGGTGGCTATCAGAACCCACACACATACTGACCCGTAGGTACACAGGTGGAGATCACAACCCACACACATACTGACCTGAGGGTACACAGGTGGATATCAGAACCCACACACATACTGACCCGTAGGTACACAGGTGGCTATCAGAACCCACACACATACTGACCCGTAGGTACACAGGTGGAGATCAGAACCCACACACATACTGACCCGTAGGTACACAGGTGGCTATCAGAACCCACACACATACTGACCCGTAGGTACACAGATGGAGATCAGAACCCATACACATACTGACCCGTAGGTACACAGGCGGAGATCAGAACCCACACACATATTGACCCGTAGGTACACAGGTGGAGATCAGAACCCACACACATACTGACCCGTAGGTATACAGGTGGAGATCAGAACCCACACACATACTGACCCGTAGGTACACAGGTGGAGATCAGAACCCACACACATACTGACCCGTAGGTACACAGGTGGAGATCAGAACCCACACACATACTGACCTGAAGGTTTAGTTTAGTTTATTCAACTTGAAGCCTTACGGCTCATAAGTATAACATAGAAGCATCAACATACACATATATACAATACGTAACTAATTGTTATAGAGGATGAACAAAACAGTAGGCGTAACTGGTGAAAAACATCCGCAAACATTGATTTTAACAACAAAAACACAATCAGAGTATTCAGGGGGGTGGACAAAACAATAAACATAACTGGAGACAAGTACCTTAAGTCATTAATAAAAAGTAAATAATACAGTTTGTAAGAGTAGATAGATAGTAGTTACCAAACAATAGGTATAACTAATATAAGTATATAGGATTTTTCAAATGCAAATATATACTTCGTGAGAATAATTACATGATGAACAAACAATATATATAAATAGATATAAATAGAGATAAGTAACTAACATCGTTAATACAACACTAAATACAAAGTGTACATAATTTAGATGAATAGTTAGGGTAGAACAAAAAATAGGTATAGCTGGAGATAAACACGTACAAACGATATTGATCTATACTAAAGGTTGGAATCCCGACCGTAGTAACCAGCTTGACTGTAAATATTTTCCAAGATTACATAACTCTTTTTTATTGTGAACAGAAAGCAATTGGACAAGTTTAAAAGAAGACGGGTGATTCCAATAATATTTTTTAATGAATCTTTTTCGAATATCAACATATAGTGGACAAATAAGGATGAAATGGAATTCGTCCTCTACTTGGTTCTGGTTGCAATAACGACATAACCTATTTGACCTTGGAATATTATGATACCGGCCTTCTTCTATATAAAGCTTATGCGATGAAAGTCTTAATTTCGAAATAAGTTTACGATACGGATCAGGAATAGATTTTGTTAGATAGAATTGCAGTGTGAAGGTGTCAACAATATATTTATACAGATAACATTTAGAAGATCTTTCAATAAATTCATTTCTTGCTTGAATAAAAGCATCAATCAAACTCTGCTTAAAGCAATGTAAAAATACCTTTTCATTATCAACATAATGAGTTAACCAGACACTACCGAAACCAGAAGACAATAATATTTTTTTTAACTTGGGTTCGCCAATTACAATTTCTGTGGTTGCAATCCTCCATATCTTCATAAACCGACTTAAGAACAATATTCTTCGACATTTCCTGACGATATGCAACGGCAAACGTCCTAATTCCGAATATATCATGAAGGAAGGCGTACTTGTCTTAACAACAAGGATCTTTCTCAAAAAATCAACATGAACCTTTTCTACTTTGTCTGCAACATGTTTCGAAACCATAATTGAGAATAGAGGAGACGTAAACATCAAAAACGTTCAATTTAGATTCTACATTAAGAGATAAATTATTACAAATTTTCAACACATTATACATACATTTACGGCCTTGTTCTGCAATAACACCTTGAGTTTTTGTGAACTTACCATTAAAGTTAAATACTATACCTAGGTAGTTAAAACGATCAACAATCTCTATTTCATTGCCATTAAAGTAAAAAATTTCGACAACTCGCAATCTACCACTATTACGAAATACAACAATTTTTGTTTTATCAGTATTGACTGTTAATTGCCAATTGTCACTGTATTGTTTTAAGGAATCTAACATTTTTTGTAAGCCGGAAGCAGTTTCTGAGAAAAGGACAGTGTCATCTGCATACATAAGAAGAAAAAGTGAAACATCTCTTAAAAACAAAGCGTCACAGGAGGAATTAATTAGTTCATTTTCGAAATCATTAACATACATAGAGTAAAGAAAGGGAGACAACCCCTCCCCTTGCATCAAACCTCGGGAGCAAGAGAAAAAATCAGACAATTCAGACTTAAATCTAACACATGATTTCAGACCTTTATATAGACTTCAAAACATTTAATAATTTCCCTCTGATTCCGCTCTGGAAAAGTTTCAAAAACAATTTATTTCTATTCACGCTATCAAAAGCCTTACGATAATCAACAAAACAGCAATAAAGTTTAGGATTGTTTGAAAGCATTTTCTTAATTATACCATGTAAAGCAAAAACAGCATCATTGGTTCCAAAACCAGGTTTAAAACCAAATTGGGCATCAGAGACGATGTTATTCTCCCTAGACCAATCCAACAATCTATTGTTTAAAACACTAGTAAATAATTTAGATAAACAGCTTACTAGAGTTATTCCTCTATAATTATTTGTATCGTTGGCATCGCCCTTTTTGAACAAAGGAAAAATTATACCCTTTGACCATATTGAAGGAAAAACACCAGCATCAAAAATTACATTAAAAAGTTTGGATAAAATTGGAGCAAATGACTCCTTATGTTTTACAAAATAGTCATTAAGAATATTATCAATCCCAGGATTTTTACCCAATTTGGCACTTTTCAAAATATTCATCACTTCATTATCAGTTATAGTAGAGTCTAAATCAACATAAATCTTTGAATTGTCAAAATCTGAAATATCTGGATTATCGGAAACAACATCATCACTGCTAACAGCTTTGAAATGATCAAAAATGTCCCCAAGAGTTAAGTGGTTTGTTGGACAGTTGGACTTTTTCTTAAAATATTGATAAAAAAGTTTCGGATTTTTTTTAGGCAACAAGCTTAGACGGTCCCCTTCTGATCTAAAATACACATACTGACCCGTAGGTACACAGGTGGAGATCAGAACCCACACACATACTGACCCGTAGGTACACAGGTGGAGATCAGAACCCACACACATACTGACCCGTAGGTACACAGGTGGAGATCAGAACCCACACATATACTGACCAGTAGGTACACAGGTGGAGATCAGAACCCACACACATACTGACCCGTAAGTACACAGGTGGAGATCAGAACCCACACACATACTGACCCGTAGGTACACAGGTGGAGATCATGACCCACACACATACTGACCCGTAGGTACACAGGTGGAGATCAGAACCCACACACATACTGACCCGTAGGTACACAGGTGAGATCAGAACCCACACACATACTGACCCGTAGGTACACAGGTGGAGATCAGAACCCACACACATACTGACCCGTAGGTATACAGGTGGAGATCAGAACCCACACACATACTGACCCGTAGGTACACAGGTGGAGATCAGGACCCACACACATACTGACCCGTAGGTACACAGGTGAAGATCAGAACCCACACACATACTGACCCGTAGGTACACAGGTGGAGATCAGGACCCTACACACATACTGAACCGTAGGTACACAGGTGGAGATCAGGACCCACACACATACTGACCCGTAGGTACACAGGTGGAGATCAGAACCCACACACATACTGACCCGTAGGTACACAGGTGAAGATCAGAACCCACACACATACTGACCCGTAGGTACACAGGTGAAGATCAGAACCCACACACATACTGACCCGTAGGTACACAGGTGGCTATCAGAACCCACACACATACTGATCCGTAGGTACACAGGTGGAAATCAGAACCCACACACATACTGACCCGTAGGTACACAGGTGGATATAAGAACCCACACACATACTGACCCGTAGGTACACAGGTGGAGATCAGAACCCACACACATACTGACCCGTAGGTACACAGGTGGAAATCAGGACCCACACACATACTGACCCCTAGGTACCCAGGTGGAGATCAGAACCCACACACATACTGACCCGTAGGTACACAGGTGGAGATCAGAACCCACACACATACTGACCTGAAGGTACACAGGTGAAGATCAAAAACCACACACATACTGAACCGTAGGTACACGGGTGGAGATCAGGACCCACACACATACTGACCCGTAGGTACACAGGTGGAGATCAGAACCCACACACATACTGAACCGTAGGTACACAGGTGGAGATCAGAACCCACACACATACTGACCCGTAGGTACACAGGCGGATATCAGAACCCACACACATACTGACCCGTAGGTACATAGGTGGAGATAACAACCCACACACATACTGACCCGTAGGTACACGGGTGAAGATCAGGCCCCACACACATACTGACCCGTAGGTTCACAGGTGGGGATCAGGACCTACACACATACTGACCCGTAGGTACACAGGTGGAGATCAGAACCCACACACATACTGACCCGTAGGTACACAGGTGGAGATCAGAACCCACACACATACTGACCCGTAGGTACACAGGTGGAGATCAGAACCCACACACATACTGACCCGTAGGTACACAGGTGGAGATCAGAACCCACACACATACTGACCCGTAGGTACACAGGTGGAGATCAGAACCCACACACATACTGTCCCGTAGGTACACAGGTGGAGATCAGATCCCACACCCATACTGAACCGTAGGTACTCGGGTGGAGATTAGAACCCACACCCATACTGAACCGTAGGTACACAGGTGGCTATCAGAACCCACACACGTACTGACCCGTAGGTACACGGGTGGAGATCAGGACCCACACACATACTGACCCGTAGGTACACAGTTGGAGATCAGAACCCACACACATACTGACCCGTAGATACACAGGTGGAGATCAGGACCCACACACATACTGACCCGTAGGTACACAGGTGGAGATCAGAGCCCACACACATACTGACCCGTAGGTACAGAGGTGGATATCAGAACCCACACACATACTGACCCGTAGGTACACAGGTGGAGATCAGAACCCACACATATACTGACCAGTAGGTACACAGGTGGATATCATAACCCACACACATACTGACCCGTAAGTACACAGGTGGGGATCAGAACCCACACACATACTGACCTGAAGGTACACAGGAGGAGATCAGAACCCACACACATACTGACCCGTAGGTACACAGGTGGATATCACAACCCACACACATACTGACCCGTAGGTACACAGGTGGATATCAGAACCCACACACATACTGACCCGTAGGTACACAGGTGGAGATCAGAACCCACACACATACTGACCCGTAGGTACACAGGTGGGGATCAGAACCCACACACATACTGACCCGTAGGTACACAGGTGGAGATCAGAACCCACACACATACTGACCCGTAGGTACCCAGGTGGATATCACAACCCACACACATACTGACCCGTAGGTACCCAGGTGGAGATCAGAACCCCCACACATACTGACCTGTAGGTACACAGGTGGCTATCAGAACCCACACACGTACTGACCCGTAGGTACACAGGTGGAGATCAAAACCCACACACATACTGACACGTAGGTACACAGGTGGAGATCAGGACCTACACATATACTGACCCGTAGGTACACAGGTGGAGATCAGAACCCACACACATACTGACCCGTAGGTACACAGGTGGAGATCAGGAACCTACACACATACTGACCCGTAGGTACACAGGTGGCTATCAGAACCCACACACATACTGATCCGTAGGTACACAGGTGGAAATCAGAACCCACACACATACTGACCCGTAGGTACACAGGTGGATATAAGAACCCACACACATACTGACCCGTAGGTACACAGGTGGAGATCAGAACCCACACACATACTGACCCGTAGGTACACAGGTGGAGATCAGGAACCCACACACATACTGACCCCTAGGTACCCAGGTGGAGATCAGAACCCACACACATACTACCACATACTGACCCGTAGGTACACAGGTGAAGATCAGAACCCACACACATACTGACCGTAGGTACACAGGTGAAGATCAGAACCCACACACATACTGACCCGTAGGTATACAGGTGGAGATCAGAACCCACACACATACTGACCCGTAGGTATACAGGTGGAGATCAGAACCCACACACATACTGACCCGTAGGTACACAGGTGAAGATCAGAACCCACACACATACTGACCCGTAGGTACACAGGTGGAGATCAGAACCCACACACATACTGACCCGTAGGTACACAGGTGTAGATCAGAACCCACACACATACTGACCCGTAGGTACACAGGTGGAGATCAGGACCCACACACATACTGACCGGTAGGTACACAGGTGGAGATCAGAACCCACACACATACTGACCCGTAGGTACACAGGTGAAGATCAGAACCCACACACATACTGACCCGTAGGTACACAGGTGGAGATCAGAACCCACACACATACTGACCTGAAGGTATACAGGTGGAGATCAGAACCCACACACATACTGACCCGTAGGTACACAGGTGGAGATCAGAACCCACACACATACTGTCCCGTAGGTACACAGGTGGAGATCAGATCCCACACCCATACTGAACCGTAGGTACTCGGGTGGAGATTAGAACCCACACCCATACTGAACCGTAGGTACACAGGTGGCTATCAGAACCCACACACGTACTGACCCGTAGGTACACGGGTGGAGATCAGGACCCACACACATACTGACCCGTAGGTACACAGTTGGAGATCAGAACCCACACACATACTGACCCGTAGATACACAGGTGGAGATCAGGACCCACACACATACTGACCCGTAGGTACACAGGTGGAGATCAGAGCCCACACACATACTGACCCGTAGGTACACAGGTGGATATCAGAACCCACACACATACTGACCCGTAGGTACACAGGTGGAGATCAGAACCCACACATATACTGACCAGTAGGTACACAGGTGGATATCAGAACCCACACACATACTGACCCGTAAGTACACAGGTGGGGATCAGAACCCACACACATACTGACCTGAAGGTACACAGGAGGAGATCAGAACCCACACACATACTGACCCGTAGGTACACAGGTGGATATCACAACCCACACACATACTGACCCGTAGGTACACAGGTGGATATCAGAACCCACACACATACTGACCCGTAGGTACACAGGTGGAGATCAGAACCCACACACATACTGACCCGTAGGTACACAGGTGGGGATCAGAACCCACACACATACTGACCCGTAGGTACACAGGTGGAGATCAGAACCCACACACATACTGACCCGTAGGTACCCAGGTGGATATCACAACCCACACACATACTGACCCGTAGGTACCCAGGTGGAGATCAGAACCCCCACACATACTGACCTGTAGGTACACAGGTGGCTATCAGAACCCACACACGTACTGACCCGTAGGTACACAGGTGGAGATCAGAACCCACACACATACTGACACGTAGGTACACAGGTGGAGATCAGGACCTACACATATACTGACCCGTAGGTACACAGGTGGAGATCAGAACCCACACACATACTGACCCGTAGGTACACAGGTGGAGATCAGGACCTACACACATACTGACCCGTAGGTACACAGGTGGCTATCAGAACCCACACACATACTGATCCGTAGGTACACAGGTGGAAATCAGAACCCACACACATACTGACCCGTAGGTACACAGGTGGATATAAGAACCCACACACATACTGACCCGTAGGTACACAGGTGGAGATCAGAACCCACACACATACTGACCCGTAGGTACACAGGTGGAGATCAGGACCCACACACATACTGACCCCTAGGTACCCAGGTGGAGATCAGAACCCACACACATACTGACCCGTAGGTACACAGGTGGAGATCAGAACCCACACACATACTGACCTGAAGGTACACAGGTGAAGATCAAAACCCACACACATACTGAACCGTAGGTACACGGGTGGAGATCAGGACCCACACACATACTGACCCGTAGGTACACAGGTGGAGATCAGAACCCACACACATACTGAACCGTAGGTACACAGGTGGAGATCAGAACCCACACACATACTGACCCGTAGGTACACAGGCGGATATCAGAACCCACACACATACTGACCCGTAGGTACATAGGTGGAGATAACACCCCACACCCCTAGACCCGTAGGTACAGGGTGAAGATAGGCCCCACCCCCCATCGCCCGTAGGTTCACAGGCGGGGTGGACCAAAAACCCAAATGCCCCCGTGGGTACCAGGGGGATCAAACCCCCCAAACAACTGCCCCTAGGTACACGGGGGTGGAGTCGAACCCACAAAATGGACCGTGGGTACCAGGGGAATCAAACCCACACAAAACGACCCGAGGTCACAGGTGGAAATCAGAACCCAACACTACGCCCCGGGGTACAAAAGGGGAGATCAAACCCCACACAATACTGTCCCGGGTCAGGGGTGGAGATCAACCCCCACCCCCATATAAAACCGTAGGTACTCGGTGGAGATTAAAACCCACACCCTACTGCCCCAGGTAAAGGTGGCTATCAAACCCAAAACGTAGCCCCGTGGTACCGGGTGGAGTCGGGACCACACACATTGACCCGTGGTACCAGTTGGAGATCAAAACCCCACACCATACTGACCCGTAGGTACACAGGTGGAGATCAGAACCCACACACATACTGACCCGTAGGTACACAGGTGGAGATCAGAACCCACACACATACTGACCCGTAGGTACACAGGTGGAGATCAGAACCCACACACATACTGACCCGTAGGTATACAGGTGGAGATCAGAACCCACACACATACTGACCCGTAGGTACACAGGTGGAGATCAGAACCCACACACATACTGACCCGTAGGTACACAGGTGGAGATCAGAACCCACACACATACTGACCCGTAGGTACACAGGTGGATATCAGAACCCACACACATACTGACCCGTAGGTACACAGGTGGAGATCAGAACCCACACACATACTGACCTGTAGGTACACAGGAGGAGATCAGAACCCACACACATACCTGACCCGTAGGTACACAGGTGGAGATCAGAACCCACACACATACTGACCCGTAGGTACACAGGTGGAGATCAGAACCCACACACATACTGACCCGTAGGTACACAGGTGGAGATCAGAACCCACACACATACTGACCCGTAGGTACACAGGTGGGAGATCAGAACCCACACACATACTGACCCGTAGGTACACAGGTGGAGATCAGAACCCACACACATACTGACCCGTAGGTACACAGGTGGAGATCAGAACCCACACACATACTGACCCGTAGGTACACAGGTGGAGATCAGAACCCACACACATACTGACCCGTAGGTACACAGGTGGAGATCAGAACCCACACACATACTGACCCGTAGGTACACAGGTGGAGATCAGAACCCACACACATACTGACCCGTAGGTACACAGGTGAAGATCAGAACCCACACATACTGACCCGTAGGTACACAGGTGAAGATCAGAACCCACACACGTACTGACCCGTAGGTACACAGGTGGAGATCAGAACCCACACACATACTGACCCGTAGGTACACAGGTGGAGATCAGAACCCACACACATACTGACCCGTAGGTACACAGGTGAAGATCAGAACCCACACACATACTGACCCGTAGGTACACAGGTGGAGATCAGAACCCACACACGTACTGACCCGTAGGTACACAGGTGGAGATCAGAACCCACACACATACTGACCCGTAGGTACACAGGTGGAGATCAGAACCCACACACATACTGACCCGTAGGTACACAGGTGGAGATCAGGACCCACACACATACTGACCCTAGGTACCCAGGTGGAGATCAGAACCCACACACATACTGACCCGTAGGTACACAGGTGGAGATCAGAACCCACACACATACTGACCCGTAGGTACACAGGTGAGATCAGAACCCACACACATACTGACCCGTAGGTACACAGGTGGAGATCAGGACCCACACACATACTGACCCGTAGGTACACAGGTGGAGATCAGAACCCACACACATACTGAACCGTAGGTACACAGGTGGAGATCAGAACCCACACACATACTGACCCGTAGGTACACAGGTGGATATCAGAACCCACACACATACTGACCCGTAGGTACACAGGTGGAGATCAGAACCCACACACATACTGACCCGTAGGTACACAGGGTGAAGATCAGAACCCACACACATACTGACCCGTAGGTACACAGGTGGAGATCAGAACCCACACACATACTGACCCTAGGTACACAGGTGGAGATCAGAACCCACACACGTACTGACCCGTAGGTACACAGGTGGAGATCAGAACCCACACACATACTGACCCGTAGGTACACAGGTGGAGATCAGAACCCACACACATACTGACCCGTAGGTACACAGGTGGAGATCAGAACCCACACACATACTGACCGTAGGTACACAGGTGGAGATCAGACCCACACACATACTGACCCGTAGGTACACAGGGTGGGAGATCAGAACCCACACACATACTGACCCGTAGGTACACAGGTGGAGATCAGAACCCACACACATACTGACCCGTAGGTACACAGGTGGAGATCAGAACCCACACACATACTGACCCGTAGGTACACAGGTGGAGATCAGAACCCACACACATACTGACCCGTAGGTACACAGGTGGAGATCAGGACCCACACACATACTGACCCGTAGGTACACAGGTGGAGATCAGGACCCACACACATACTGACCCGTAGGTACACAGGTGGAGATCAGAACCCACACACATACTGACCCGTAGGTACACAGGTGGAGATCAGGAACCCACACACATACTGACACGTAGGTACACAGGTGGATATCAGACCCACACACGTACTGACCCGTAGGTACACAGGTGGAGATCAGAACCCACACACATACTGACCCGTAGGTACACAGGTGGAGATCAGACCCACACACATACTGACCCGTAGGTACACAGGTGGAGATCAGAACCCACACACATACTGACCCGTAGGTACACAGGTGGAGATCAGGACCCACACACATACTGAACCGTAGGTACACAGGTGGAGATCAGAACCCACACACATACTGACCCGTAGGTACACAGGTGGAGATCAGAACCCACACACATACTGAACCGTAGGTACACAGGTGGATATCAGGACCTACACATATACTGACCCGTAGGTACACGGGTGGAGATCAGGACCCACACACATACTGACCGTAGGTACACAGGTGGAGATCAGAACCCACACACATACTGAACCGTAGGTACACAGGTGGAGATCAGAACCCACACACATACTGAACCGTAGGTACACAGGTGGAGATCAGGACCTACACATATACTGACCCGTAGGTACACAGGTGGAGATCAGAACCCACACACATACTGACCCGTAGGTACACAGGTGGAGATCAGGACCTACACACATACTGACCCGTAGGTACACAGGTGGATATCAGAACCCACACACATACTGATCCGTAGGTACACAGGTGGAGATCAGAACCCACACACATACTGACCCGTAGGTACACAGGTGGATATCAGAACCCACACACATACTGACCCGTAGGTACACAGGTGGAGATCAGAACCCACACACATACTGACCCGTAGGTACACAGGTGGAGATCAGGAACCCACACACATACTGACCCGTAGGTACACGGGTGGAGATCAGAACCCACACACATACTGACCCGTAGGTACACAGGTGGAGATCAGAACCCACACACATACTGACCGGTAGGTACACAGGTGAAGATCAAAACCCACACACATACTGACCCGTAGGTACACAGGGTGGAGATCGGGAACCCACACACATACTGACCCGTAGGTACACAGGTGGAGATCAGAACCCACACACATACTGAACCGTAGGTACACAGGTGGAGATCAGAACCCACACACATACTGACCCGTAGGTACACAGGCGGATATCAGAACCCACACACATACTGACCCGTAGGTACATAGGTGGAGATAACAACCCACACACATACTGACCCGTAGGTACACGGGTGAAGATCAGGCCCCACACACATACTGACCCGTAGGTTCACAGGTGGGGATCAGGACCTACACACATACTGACCCGTAGGTACACAGGTGGAGATCAGAACCCACACACATACTGACCCGTAGGTACACAGGTGGAGATCAGAACCCACACACATACTGACCCGTAGGTACACAGGTGGAGATCAGAACCCACACACATACTGACCCGTAGGTACACAGGTGGAGATCAGAACCCACACACATACTGACCCGTAGGTACACAGGTGGAGATCAGAACCCACACATATACTGTCCCGTAGGTACACAGGTGGAGATCAGATCCCACACCCATACTGAACCGTAGGTACACGGGTGGAGATCAGAACCCACACCCATACTGAACCGTAGGTACACAGGTGGCTATCAGAACCCACACACGTACTGACCCGTAGGTACACGGGTGGAGATCAGGACCCACACACATACTGACCCGTAGGTACACAGGTGGAGATCAGAACCCACACACATACTGACCCGTAGATACACAGGTGGAGATCAGGACCCACACACATACTGACCCGTAGGTACACAGGTGGAGATCAGAACCCACACACATACTGACCCGTAGGTACACAGGTGGAGATCAGAACCCACACACATACTGACCGGTAGGTACACAGGTGAAGATCAAAACCCACACACATACTGACCCGTAGGTACACAGGTGGAGATCAGAACCCACACACATACTGACCGTAGGTACACAGGTGGAGATCAGAACCCACACACATACTGACCCGTAGGTACACAGGTGGATATCAGAACCCACACACATACTGACCCGTAGGTACACAGGTGGAGATCAGAACCCACACACATACTGACCCTGTAGGTACACAGGTGGAGATCAGAACCCACACACATACTGACCCGTAGGTACACAGGTGGAGATCAGGACCCACACACATACTGACCCGTAGGTACACAGGTGGATATCAGGACCTACACACATACTGAACCGTAGGTACACAGGTGGAGATCAGAACCTACACACATACTGACCCGTAGGTACACAGGTGGAGATCAGGACCCACACACATACTGACCCGTAGGTACACAGGTGGAGATCAGGACCCACACACATACTGACCCGTAGGTACACAGGTGGAGATCAGAAACCCACACACATACTGACCCGTAGGTACACAGGTGGAGATCAGAACCCACACACATACTGACCCGTAGGTACACAGGTGGAGATCAGAACCCACACACATACTGACCCGTAGGTACACGGGTGGAGATCAGGACCCCACACACATACTGACCCGTAGGTACACAGGTGGAGATCAGAACCCACACACATACTGACCCGTAGGTACACAGGTGGAGATCAGAACCCACACACATACTGACCCGTAGGTACACAGGTGAGATCAGAACCCACACACATACTGACCCGTAGGTACACGGGTGGAGATCAGGACCCACACACATACTGACCGTAGGTACACAGGTGGAGATCAGAACCCACACACATACTGACCCGTAGGTACAACAGGTGGAGATCAGGAACCACACACATACTGACCCGTAGGTACACAGGTGGAGATCAGAACCCACACACATACTGACCCGTAAGGTACACAGGTGGAGATCAGACCCACACCCATAATGACCCGTAGGTACACAGGTGGAGATCAGAACCCACACACATACTGACCCGTAGGTACACAGGTGGAGATCAGAACCCACACACATACTGACCCGTAGGTACACAGGTGGAGATCAGAACCCACACACATACTGACCCGTAGGTACACAGGTGGAGATCAGAACCCACACACATACTGACCCGTAAGGTACACAGGTGGCGATCAGAACCCACACACATACTGACCCGTAGGTACACAGGCTGGAGATCAGAACCCACACACATACTGACCCGTAGGTACACAGGTGGATATCACAACCCACACACATACTGACCCGTAGGTACACAGGTGGATATCAGAACCCACACACATACTGACCCGTAGGTACACAGGTGGAGATCAGAACCCACACACATACTGACCCGTAGGTACACAGGTGGGGATCAGAACCCACACACATACTGACCCGTAGGTACACAGGTGGAGATCAGAACCCACACACATACTGACCCGTAGGTACACAGGTGGAGATCAGAACACACACATATACTGACCCGTAGGTACACAGGTGGAGATCAGAACCCAGACATACTGACCCGTAGGTACACAGGTGGAGATCAGAACCCACACACATACTGACCCGTAGGTACACAGGTGGAGATCAGGACCCACACACATACTGACCCGTAGGTACACGGGTGGAGATCAGGACCCACACACATGCTGACCCGTAGGTACACAGGTGGAGATCAGACCCCACACACATACTGACCCGTAGGTACACAGGTGGAGATCAGAACCCACACACATACTGACCCGTAGGTACACAGGTGGAGATCAGAACCCACACACCTACTGACCCGTAGGTACACGGGTGGAGATCAGAACCCACACACATACTGACCCGTAGGTACACAGGTGGAGATCATAACCCACACACATACTGACCCGTAGGTACACAGGTGGCTATCAGAACCCACACACGTACTGACCCGTAGGTACACAGGTGGAGATCAGAACCCACACACATACTGACCCGTAGGTACACAGGTGGCTATCAGAACCCACACACGTACTGACCCGTAGGTACACAGGCGGAGATCAGGACCCTACACACATACTGACCCGTAGGTACACAGGTGGAGATCAGAACCCACACACATACTGACCCGTAGGTACACAGGCGGAGATCAGGACCTACACACATACTGACCCGTAGGTACACAGGTGGCTATCAGAACCCACACACATACTGACCCGTAGGTACACAGGTGGAGATCAGGACCTACACATATACTGACCCGTAGGTATACAGGTGGAGATCAGAACCCACACACATACTGACTCGTAGGTACACAGGTGGTAATCAGAACCCACACACATACTGACCCGTAGGTATACAGGTGGAGATCAGAACCCACACACATACTGACCCGTAGGTATACAGGTGGAGATCAGAACCCACACACATACTGACCCGTAGGTATACAGGTGGAGATCAGAACCCACACACATACTGACCCGTAGGTACACAGGTGGTAATCAGAACCCACACACATACTGACCCGTAGGTATACAGGTGGATATCAGAACCCACACACATACTGACCCGTAGGTACACAGGTGGCTATCAGAACCCACACACATACTGACCCGTAGGTACATAGGTGGATATCAGAACCCACACACATACTGACCCTTAACCTCCTATGGCATACATACGGCGTTATTCTTCCGTGACTTCGTGCAGACCGAGTTTGTCGCCTCCTGACAGAAAACATGGCGACGATGACCCCTTTCCTCTGTTATACTATACTTTCTATACAGTGCCAAGCTTCAACTTTGCAACAATTTCTATTTACCGGCTGAATCAGGTCAGAACGACCATCAGTGGTCAAAGGTGAAAGGTCACCGTTCTGATAAGACTGTTGAAGTGTAAATTTATGTCAACTCACATACTCCAATCCCCAGGTTGCATAAAGTGCTGATGCACTACATTGTATATCAGTATTTTTAAGTAGTCCCTTTTGTTGTGTTAAACTAATTCTGTCAAACTATTAAACCTTTTACAATACATGCCCACGTACGCAACCGTTATAACATACATAAGTTTAAAAATAATGAAAACTATCCTAAAGTGCAAGTGAAAATTCGGTTGATTATCCAAACCCGTGGAAAGTACCTTATCGATTTTGTAAGCGTTGACAAAAAATCCATGAAGTCAAATAATTAACTAATGATAGAAATGTCCATTTACGTGTTTTTAGAAATGAAATTCGTTCATTAAGACTTTTCTAGTTTTACGCGGTATTGTTTCGAAATAATTTGATTTTTGAAATAAAATCGATGGCATTGTTTAATAAAAGAAAATAATGGGTTACAATTTCGAAATGATAGCAAAACAAACAAGAATGATATAAAACGAAACTCGTTCATTAAGACTTTTCTAGTTTTATATGCTTTATATGAAAAGCATGTCTTGTCTTCTAAAAAACTGTTATTCTGATACTGAATCAATTTATATATCTCGTATATAAAAATTTTGCCGAATGACGCCTCTATAGAAGATGCGAACTTTTTATACTCACTTATTCTCAGGACAAGAAGCTAGATAAGTTGATTTACCTTCAGATAAAGACGATTAAAGCTTAATTCAAAACACATGTTACTTACATTTCAGCTCCTGCTTCATCCTGTCTGTTCCTTGCCATCTGTCAATTTGCCATCTAGTTCAAGTTCAGAAACGTATCCTTCTATTCGACTTAGTTATCTACGAACATATATAAAAATCTATGTTTTCAAATATATATTTCTGTACGTATAATTGTTTTATCTATACAGTTTTAGTAAATCTCTGAGCCGAGAAAACACGGCCATCCGTTTGTCCGCCTATTTTTTCTGAGAAAGATGGGAACTGCCTCGAAATTACGACCTTGACCTTTCTTTCGCTATAACATTTTAGATATATTATAACTAATGAAAATATGTCAAACGGTTTACCCATGTTTAATCATACTAATCCACAAACAAAAATTATATAAACATGGGACATGATTTGGTTACTTATGATTATAGCTATTTATATTTTTTTCTGTATGCAGAAAAAGGAAATGCGTCACATTTTTATACCATTTTTTAAATCGCATTTGATAGATAAAACAAAAGATATATATGTATGAAATGTTCAGAGGAATTCACAATGCTTCTACATTTTTTTTTTTTTTTTTTCATTTTTCAATCTCGAATTTTTACTAAATCGCGTTTTGTCTCTTTTTTTCTTTTCGTGTAAAACGTTTTTGTTAAAATTACGTGAGGTATTTCTAATTCTATCGTATTTAGGAACATAACAACCATTACAAGCATGAAATTAAGGCGGAAGAGGTATTATACAAGAGCCAAAGAATGGAATTACATATTAAGTAATGTAACAGATACAGTAGGTGTAATGATGAACACAAAAGTGTATCATACAGCTGTTCAGTCTCTCAAGGAATTGTCAGTGATGCTAGGGACCTAAAGAATCAAAATACAGTAAGGAGGGTAAGGAGAATTTAATCGAGTGTAGACAAATGTTTGAGTTAGAAGGAAGGTATACGAAATACTTTCATAGATAAATATTTACATTAAATCTTACCTTTAATAGTAAAATTCCATCTCCGTCGTTTTCTTCGTGTAGATGAATGGTTTCTATATTTACAATTAAATGTAATATGCTACACTATCAGTGAAAATGAAAGTGCAACACGTGCATGTACGGCCAATTTACTTCGCCAGACTTGTTATATATAGATACATTGAAGTACTAAAGTATCAACTTTTGCTGAAGGTTTTTTTTTTCTTCTGTGTCTTGAAATAGGCCACGATAATCTAGGCCACATGTGGATGTGATGATGAGAACAATGCCCGCCGCTGCTAGCCTGTTTAGCACGTGTCAAAACTTGTTAACCCCAGGTCCTCAACTATGCAACTAATAAAGACATACATATCCGTGCACAGATGTCGATTTCACCAGCTGACAAAGAACGTGTGGGACGTGTATATATCATATTAGGTGTGATAAACACGTGCATTTCATGTGTATTAGACTTATAGTTATTTTCGGTTTATTCGCTGTTTCTTGTTGAGAATTGATTACTATTTGTATTTTCTAATTAATATTTAGAGTAATAATTCAGGGATAAAAACTTCTTGGTAGTCTGTGTTACTAAACAAAATAAACTATTTTTCTCCTTATGATAATCAGAGGACAATTTCATGAGTAATTTGGCGTCGTCATTAAATTGATATATATCATTTATGTGTCTATTATAAATATTATGCACTTCAATTTTTTGTTGTTTTACGACCAGGAATTGACAGACAGATTGGAAAGAAGAAACCCGTCATCTTGTAATCAAGATCGATCTCTACTTCATTTATTTACAATGCAGCTCGGTTAATTCTTTGTTTCCAAATTACAGTATCTTAATCCTTAACATGAACTTTTTGAAATAATATTCGTGATTATATTTTTGTATTTTAGTAAGTTACGAGTCCACTGCCTCCACAATTACATTTTTGGGTAATTTTTGCTTATTGTCTGTCACGTTTAAATATTTCCATTTCATATTTAAAACGTCATTAATTACTTTATTTAATTGGAATATCAACATTATCAATACTTTTTTAAGTAAGTTTTCGCTTGCGTAGATTTTGTATCTTTGGAATGATTTTTGTAGTTCACTTTATTATATTTGTATGCTGTCTGTCATAATCATATTCTTACATGTAATAAACAATTTGCGATTCATCAATACAAATTGATGATTAATCAACACAAATTGACGATTTCATCAACACAAATTGATGATTAATCAACACAAATTGACGATTTCCTCAACACAAATTGATGATTAATCAGCACAAATTGATGATTAATCAACACAAATTGATGATTAATCAGCACAAATCGATGATTAATCAACACAATACACAGTTATAAAACAATAACTTTTCTATTTCTTTTATTATCTTCGCTGGTAACACTTGGGTTTAACGAAATGCGCCTTGCAGCAGTATACATATACGACATCATTCGTATCTATCATTCTGTTTCCTGAGTGGTTTATAATTACTTCCGACGGAAGCTCCAGAGTGAATAAACTTTTATCAGTTATTACGATTCTAATTACCGTTATTAACCGTAGTTCCTCTTTGTGTAAATTTTAATGCATAAATCATCAAGCGAGTCATTGGAATCATCTATGGTTTTCATTTCTAAACAAATAAAAACCAACTTTTTTTTTCTCTAATCAAATAAATAAATTTATTCATGCTTGGATATTTTAAAAACAACATATCTCTGAAATATTATTCGATACGTGCATCGCGTTGTCAGTTGTTTTTAATATTTTGTTTCCTTTTTCGTCAGCTTGCAAAGTTTTACATGGAAAAGGGTTGGATCATCGGAACAGTTTCTGCAAAATAAAAGTGGACGAGCTGAGACGTTGAGGAAAAAAACCATTAACAGAATAATTATATATTCAGGAATAGCATCATCATCATCATCATCATCATCATCATCATCATCATCATCATTTATTCAGTTCATTTGGCTTATTAACAACTCATTACCCTATCAATATAAATATCGTAATTAACGAGTTCAAAATTAATAATATATCGATGGTCCTTTTAAGCAACATTGTTGTAAGGGAGATTTATTTGCGCTTTAAATTTACATCAGGGATTAAGTAAAGGATACGTCATTTCTCTGTCTTTCTGTCTTTCTTTCTTTCTTTCTTTCTTTTGTTTATTTACTTACCCGTACAGGTACTTGCCGTGTAGTGCGTATCCGTCCGGTATTTGGAAGTCAAAACCAAGTTTGAATGAATAGAAAACGTTCTGTTTGACGCAGTCAGTCAGGCAAATATCTGTATAGAGGACATACGCAAATAATCACTGAAATTGTTTATATTATTTGCCGATGTGTGCAATCATGCAAATATATACTCAAATATCCGTATCAGCCAAGTACAAGTCTTCTGGGTGTATCCTGTATATGATATTTTTTCAGAAAATAATGACTTCTTAATTCTTACGTGAGGCTTGCCATTTAAAGCTCGATAAACAGCACTTATATAATGCCCATTGTGCAAAGATACAAGGACTTGTGTCCAAAGCATGGCTTTACATTGAAAAATTAAAAGCGAAACCAAAATCTGCGAACATAGTGCTACGCATGCGTGCCAGACTTAAGGATGGATCAGTTGTCGTAATTGAGTTCATGACGCATTAATGCTGTATGTATGGCGTATATCATATATTTTACTGATGGTGATAATTGTATAAAAATAATCGTTTAGTTTCCTACCTGGTTTCAGCTTGCAGCAGACAGGCCTATTGTTGTTCGTGCCGACCACCACACGGTTGTCAGGGCAACAGAAGGATTCTGTTTTAAATAAGGCCACTATGCAATATAAAAATTACAATATGTTACGTATTTAGCAACGCACGTTGCGTAATTGTCTAATCGATTAATACTTTATTTTCATTTCTGGACTTCAATTCATTAAGAGTTGTCTCCCGTAGACCATAATTCAATATGGTATTAGTAGATTTATTGAACCTCATCAGTATTCTGTCAAGTGAACCCAATATCTTTCTCAGTGACTGTTAAAGAAACTGTCTACAACTAACTTTTATTTAAAGGTTAAATGTAGAGATATGCTGATAAACCGGAAGTCTCCATTTCCCAAATAAAGAGTCGACGACACACTGAATGCAATTCCATTTAACTGACCGACCGAGGGTCGCACCGACTAAAGTGGATCGTTTCGCCAGACGGAACACACTAAATTGCGGAAATGTGATAATAATGATATATTGATTGATAAATACTTACAGAGTGAAATACAATCATCCGATATTTTTTTCGTTTTTTTACACTCCACCTGGAGTGTCCCGACGCTGGGATCAAACAAACACTTGCTAGGAACAGACTTTTTCTTACATATTCCCGGAAGAGCTGGTTTATCGCATGACGCAGGACTGAAATACACCAGACGGCACAGAGTATGCTAAATTGTGATGACATATTTCAATCCTTGTGATAATCAAGAGGTAGTATGTATCATTCGAAAATTATTCTGATATAAACATGAACCTCACATTAATTCACAGCTTCAGCTCAAAAATCATTTTATAAATGTATATATTTTTAAGATTTTTAATTTACACGTTACATAAGTCTTAATGTCGTTAAAAGCTTGGTTTAGCTTATTTGATGACACTTGATTGTCATTTCTTTAAGAGGAATGGTTTCATCTCCATGCATGTTAATATACCGGTTGAGCATTCATTACTTTGTTTTTCCAATAATTATAATATTAGAATATCAATTTATATTAACAAAGTTTCGAATTTACTCACGTGACGGGTTGCATTACTCTCGACTCGACAATATTAACACTCAAAATTATAACCAGCAAAAGCGAACAGATTTCCCGTGTGGACGCCATGATTTGTACCCGGATGTTAAAAGACTGTCAGACTGTGAGGTATCTGTTTAAAATGATCGAAAGAAAGAAAATAAAAAGCAAAGAAAGAAAATAAAAAGCAAAAAAAGAAAAAAAAATTGCCCAGTAGACCATGCAACTAACTTGAAAGTTAAATTTGGACTGGTAGTTGGGAGACCAATCGGTGTCAACTAACCATCCCTCATTTTCCGCCATACTATGATTAGCTAAAACACTGGTACCTACATTGTATGTGTTAAGCACTTTGTGGAATATGGAATTTTCGGTAGCCTAGAAATTTATTTCCATGATTGAAATAAGCAATACCTTGGTACATCTATGTAAAGACAGAAATAGGAGATCATAATTTCGAGTTGTCCTCTGTTTTCGATCTAAAAATCGTAAACAGTCTAGTCCTATTCTGGTCAATTACTGTTAAAGACGGTAACAAGCCCTTTTCGGTCTCAGTTCAAACCCTCGTCAGTAACCAAGACACGTGGCCACAGGGTAAAGATGGACAACGAGGACTTCATACAACTATCCCAAAGGAATGTAAGGAAGACCCAAAATGCGAATAATACTATTGGTTGTGAATTAAGAAAATAATAAAGTTTATACGGAAAAATTAATTAAGAGGCATTAGCTGTTGCTCATGTTACGAAATAAATGCCAATATGAGTTAAGAATATATTTCGATTGAATATCTTTCTTGTTACATTATTGATATTTAAATATAGAAATAAATACACCATTCTACATATAAGAACAATATATCTTCCCTTCGTCAGAAAGATATTTGCATATCACTTTTATGGTTAAATAAAGTCTAATCTTCCCCCAGGAATGCAAGTTTAGGATTTATATAAAATACAGAGTTATGAAGATATGTTCATATTATGATGTAAATGTTCTGTACTAAATGATGTAAGTGTTCTGTGCTAGTGTATTCTCTGTATACATACAAGTATTGTAATGTCTATCATTCTTTATCCTAATATTAATCGCCACATGCTTCAGAATTTTTGTATAATGTATTATGCTCTGAAATTGAACTTGGCTAATGGAATCTGGAAAATATCATTATTACAAAAAAAAAAAAAAAAAAAAAATAATTTAAAATAAAAAAAACACAATACCGAAACATTGACAGACGCCTTTAATATTATAAATGGATATATTGTGGTATATATAGTACATGCAGTATGACTTTGATAATATGATAATACCGGTAAATATCTACCTGTATATATGCACATTCACAGAACAGACTATAATTGGCGTGCCATTGTTCTCAAGTGTTTATATATAATTCTTTTGATCTCCAAAAAGTGGGAGAAAGGCGAACACACCCGAATATATATGTATAATACAGCAAATCACGTGTTTCTGAATCTCTAAAATATCAAAGATATAACTAAGTAGCAATGTATTTTACACCTACAAAAATTTCATGTTATTTGATTTTATAACGTCCGGATTTAGGGCGAATTAATTTTTTGAGAAATACACAAAATTTCACAAAAAATGCCTGATATAAAAGCAGGAAATTACGCGGTGGCCGTGTGGTTAAGGTGTCCGGCCCCTTTATCACTAGCCCCCAACTTCTGGATCGCGAGTTCAAAGCGTACGTAGGGCAGTTGCCTGGTACTGACCGTACGCGGATGGCTTCCCTCCAACTTCAAAACCTGGCACGTCGTTAAATGACCCTGGGTGTTAATAAGACGTTAAATAAAATAAACTTAACCAAACGATTTAAACTAATCAGCTGTCAAGGTTGCCAATTTGGCAAAAGGTATCTTTAACTAGAGAACTGTTATGACCTCCTCCCACTCCCCTCCCCAATTTACACACATACCATCTACATAAACACCAATGCACACATATAACATTGAGTCGATGTACTTACCTGTTGGTTTGAGCTGACAGATATCAGACAGGGTACAGGAGATGTTTTGATGAATGTCGTTACGACGGCAACAGACGAAGGTCGTTTTTACACACACTTACCAGCTTTAACACAGAACAATCATATTTATACTCCAGCTTTCGTAATATTTGATTCAGCTGACACTTCGAAAGTCGTTTCAACGATTATTATAATGGAAAAATCAGCTGTTACGAGTCATGAAAAATCCATCAAGAATGTCATTATGCGTGGTATGACTTTCAATTTCCGTTTGAAATATGTTTCTCATTCAGGAATATCTATAATCAGGACAATGGAGATTACGTTTACATAACGTTGAATCTTTCAATACTAATTTACAAATATTGAACAATGTTACGGCTCAGTGGAAACGTCACACTGTTACAAATATTAATTTTATTCAATCTATTTTTCCAATTGGATATGACGTCACGTATTTATGGGCTTAACATCACTGTTGATTCATCTTTAAATATTATATTCTAAGAACTATCTCACACTTGTTATATAATTGTTTAAGGAATGAGTTCTTTTTCAACATTCATGAAGTCATCACAACGTTGACTTCTGAACCAAATATGTCCAGAAAGCCAATGCTGCGCTTACCTCATGAATGTTGAAAACTAAATTCTATTCCTGATAATTTATATTTTTGCTCTTTTTTTTATTTTACCTGTAAAAGCACCAAATGGTCCCCGACGTTACTATACACTGTGATGAGGCCAATGTTGTTATGAACAAATGAATACAATTTTCGCCAATGCTTTCAAGCATACTGAATGTAAATATATACGAATGAAGGCATCTTAACTGTCAGTAATATGGAGGAATCAATCTATGATATCAAATTCATATTTATCTTCAGTGATTTCACAGACAGTAAGGGTTTTTTCTCTCAATTGTATCACAGAACGATAAGACACCTGTTTGCACCTGGCAAACAAATGCATTTTTGTTATGTCGTTAAGAAAAAAAGATGGTCATGTCTCAGATAGCAACACATTTTCTTATGTCGTTTACTTGTTTGTAGACATTTTCTGGTGACGCCTGTATACATGTATAAAGTCTGGTTTAGATAAACCTATCGTGCAGATTGTCAACGTTTATTGAACGGTCCATATCTGAGCCTTGCTTACTTTTCGCAAGTTGAAGAGCAGCCAATTTTTGAAAAAAACATCTTTCATGTTATCCGAAATACATTCCAGTACCTTTCACAATCAACGTTTGTTTCATGTGTTTTTTTGTTTGTTTTTTTGTTTTTTTTTTTTTGTTTGTTTTTTTTTTTTTGCTTTTTTATTTATTTTTTTGTAAGCACATAGATCTTTTCCAGTCAGCTGTATGCTGAACTACAATAATGTATAAGCTCAAGCTAACACCCTTCATCTCACATCAGATAACCCCTTCTGTAAGCCCATGACTATCCTGCATCTCTCTACCACATCCCCTATTCTAAATATAGACTCTCCTCCGGTTGTTTCCAGTTCCCTTCATTTTCTTCCTTTTCCATTGCAACCTGTCTATGATAGCATCGAAATCTTTTCAAATGTCTGCAATAACATTGGTAGAAAATCTAAACGGTTTACGCTACCATTGAAACGCTACATCTATACTGTCTGATATATTTGAAGCGATATATATGTAGTGTCTGTGATATCATTGAAGTGATATATCGATACTATCTGTGATACCATTGTAGCGATATTTCTATATTATCAGTGATATCATTCAAGCGATATATATATATATCTACTGTCCGTGATATCATTGTAGCGATATATATATGTGGCAGGATTATTTTTATGTATATTTTGTATTTAAATTGTTCCGTAATTACCTAGTTGTAATAAGTATTATGTTCAAAATGTAATGTTATATCGTTTCGTTATATTCTCGTCCGTCCGTATTCTGTACTGTGGTCAATGGTCAAGTCTTTTGTTTTACGTCATAGAGATATGTACATTTTTATTGGTCCAATGTTTTGGCGCCAGATCGGTTTTCCGGTCATTGTCAAATTTACGATCGTGACAACCAGAGGTCGGACTGTACTTTTTTGTCGCACTGGCCAAACATTGAATGTAAGTTGACTTATTTATATTTGCCACTCTTCCCATGTTTGTTTAGTAAGATATATATATATATATTATAGTTTGTTCAATGTAATTTAATTTTTAACTATAGTAGCGAATTTCAGATCTTTACATGTATTTTTACATGGCGATCTATATGACGCCACGAGTTCAAATTAAGACATTTGATCTTTTTCTGAAAAGGGCAAGTTATTCCTTTATGTCAGTTAGTGTTATTATTACATAATTCTATATGCTATCGGTTGTCTTTTATTTGTAACTTTACAGATACAGTCCTGATGTAATATTTTCAAGTCTCTAGTATGACGATACCATGAGTATCTTAGACTTTGTGACACACGCAGGTAACTTTACTTATATATATATATATATATATATACAGATAGTTGTAATATCTATCTGTACTATATTGATTATGTGTACGTCCGAATTTACCTTGGACACATCTATGTATTATAAATATGCGAGATGTTTATATATGTGTGTAATGTAATTTGTATGTACTAACTACAAGAGTCATGTAAAATTCTATATCATATATTTTATATATTGTATCGTCAGTTTGTTAGGATAGAGTAATACGTTTAGTACGATGTGCTGTCAGTACTGTAACACGTTAATACGTAGTGTCTGTCTACACTGTGAGAGTCTGTTAACGTAACGTCCACTGTACTTATAGTGTTTTATATTTCTGTTTTGTAGAGAGTCTGGTATATATATCAGCACAGCTAGGATATACTTGAATAAATGGTCCGAACTCAACACAGGATTTCGTTTTGTCCGTGATATCATTGAAGCGATATTTTCAGTACTGTATTGTATATGTGAGCTTATTGAAGCGATATATCAATATTTTCTGTGATATTCACTGTCTGTGATGTCACACACAGTACGTATAGGTACTGGTCATATGCATGAATCATATGACGTCATAACTAAACATCAACATTAAATGTAACAGAACAATATATTCTACACCATGTTTTCTCTTTATTATTCATAGAGATATAACTAAAATCATCAACCTACAACAGGTCCATGATGATGGTTGTGTCCGAGCTCTGTTGCGATATGCTAAAACAGAATATATAATATTATAAATGACGTAATAGTGAAAATGAAATAAGATAAACAAAAACTTAATGACGTCTTCAGGTGTTAATGCGTTATGAATGATAAGGAGGAACAGTGATATTTTATTAACGAATGCACAGCAGAAAAGTTATTGATTATGATGAGTTATGAAGTTTTGTGCAGGTTTACACGATGATAGCAATACTTACTGTAGACAAGTAGTGCAAGAACACGTGAGTTTCAGACGGTGCCATAATGTCTACAAAATAAATAAATAAAAAAATAAATAAAGAAAATAATAATGTCCTGTCTATATATCATCAGACATATATGTAAAGGTAATGTAATAGCTACTTACTAACATCTTGATACTTTTGATAAATTTCGGTAGATATATCTTTCAGATAGATTTTGATATTGCATTATATATTGGATTTTACTACTGTAAATGCTGCTTTATTACAAGGTATTCTAATTATAGCTATTATTTTCGAAGAAATCGCGAAAATGTATACTATCTACACAAGTAAATTGTTTGCTTCATGATTTAAACAATACGGAAAGGACATTATGTTGTCCTCACATTTCTAGTAAATTGATAGTCTACAGAAAAAAAAAGAAAAAAAAACTTGCACAGGACTTTGTGAGGGGACAAGGTCATTGGTGTAGTTTTTTTCATTTAATACAAAAAAAAATTAGTAGGTTGTTTAATACTCCCTTATATTAATATCGGAATGGGCAAGTTCTATTTGAGCGAACTTCTCCTTTAGTGCTGTGAACCAATCAAGTACGATGTCGATGACTTTGTTTTAGACGATCTTAGGAATTGTCATTAAATCTTCCTTACAGGACCAAACTCTCAACCCAAACACCACACTTCAGGCAATGTCATGGCGCCCATAAGTAAAACGGAAGATAACCATTATAAACTGCATAAACAAAGCACGCGTACTATTGTAGTAGGAGTGGGAAAATGCACCGCCAGACTGGGGTTCGAACCCGAGACCTTCGACCACCAGCCGGATGCTCTACCGATTGAGCTACCTGGCGCCGATGATCGACCCGGTCCAGTTCCGCTACACTCTTCCATCCCTTTACAAGTCTTCAACCCCGAAGACCTAACAACTCACAACCAAGGTTCGGCTATTCCCTTGTCAAGTATTCACCTCACTTGAAACAAGCTTTGGTTACAGGCACCAAATGTAAGAGGAGTGGGGAAATGTACGGCCAGACCGGGGTTCGAACCCGGGACCTCCGAACACTAACCGGATGGTCTACCGATTGAGCTACCTTGTCGCCAATGACCGACCCGGTACGCTTCCGCTACACTATGAAGTTACCACTTACGTTCCACCAAGGCGAGGATCCTTGAGTATCCGACTTGTTCCACATATTGTGTAGCGGTTCCACTCTCGGCCGCCTTAGCAAGATCTAACATAACGTTTTGGTCGTCGGTAGATAGCGCCTTGAATGCTGCGTTATTGGTGATGGTACTGAGAACATCTTGAAGACTTCGTCGACCGAGCTGTCGGTATATATAATATACATGTAATACAGTTTATAACACAGCAATAATGCGTTATACATTTTCAGAGGAAAATATAACATTTACTCATGCTAATGTGAACTTTGGCCTCACGAGATTTGCATATGTTAATGTAACAAATGAAACAATAGGAAATTACAGCCAATCATAACGTTATGTCTCGAATAGATTATGTCCAATATTGTATAATTCTCTTGTGACTCATAGCTACATAACCGATGGATTGTTTTTAAGTGAAATAATTTCGTTTAATGCATGCTGTTTACAAACGGGTTTGGCCGCAGGATGCTCGGTCATTGAGTACCACTAATACTTTACATGGGTGTTGATACAGCATCATACACGCACAAGTGTATACAAATCGTATAACTTTAGCGAAAACGGTCGCAATATTCAGGCCTCTGATTAGGCTGAAACCCCATTTGCCTGTACCTTCTATTTCATTTTTGCCCTCACAAATATCTTATGAACTTAATTTATTTCATTTACTTTGCAACAATTGCGAAACAAGTTATATCAATCTAAAGTTATCACTGCTGGCCCGGATGAGGAGAACGGGGAATACTAAAAGAGGAAAAACCAATTGGAAGAACGTCAATAAAAACAAGCGATGCTTTTGATCATGAAACCGTGTACATTGTATGATTTTGGTGAAATTTCTGTGTGATTATAGCATAACACAAAAAATATTATCATGACTTCCGTTTGCTTATCTGACAAATTGCTTATCTGACAAAGTCCACCAGTTCATGACCTCTGATAAGTCGAACATGTGAAATGTCCGATTTAATCCTAGCATCTAGTATGTAGGTTATCATGCCGCAGCAAGTATTATTACAAATTTCAAATGTGGGATTTTAGAAGAGCAGTTCTGACCAATAACATTTTACAGGCGATATTCCAAATATTTTCAGGTAATATGTCAGAAATATAAGTTGAAGAAATAAAAGGTCAATCATTTAAAACATATTTCGTATTTCCCTCGCCAGAACTATTTTTTTTAATGTTTATGCATAAATTTTTAAAAGGAATTCCCCAATATGACTTGTTAGACTCTGACGGTGCTTCACTATCAAGACTATTATTGGAATTAAAAGATTTCTGATTACGAGAAAAAATATTCGGGTTAAATGTAATCCTCATTGAGGAAATTGAAACAAATAAATAAATAGATAAGAAAATAAATGATACTCCAATCCCCCAATAAAATGAATAAATCCAGGGGTTCATGAGATGCTTAATACAAAACTCTTCATTTTGGAAGTAGCTAAGTTTGGCCTTTGACCTTTAAGCTTAACTATTCAAAACAGAAACGTTATTAAGTGAAGAATTTAATGGAGTGACTTTGAACTAAATCTTCAAAGGGTTCAATAGATGATATATTTGTTTCAAAAGAAGTCAAGTGCGGCTTTTGACCTTTAACCTTGACCGATAACCAAGTTTAGCACTTATAAGAGTGATATCATCGGGGGATTATTTTTCATTAAGATGTTCATGAAATATTACTTTACAAAATCTTATCACGAACGGACGAACGGAAAGACGTACAAAATGATTACTGTTTGAATGAAGCCATACGTAATCAATTTAGAAATAAAAGTATCTTACCCCTGGCACTGTTGTTGTTTCTTCCATTCCGAGCTCCTAAAATAGAACATTCAGAAATAACATGTCTACCGGTTGCCATTCAGAATATGTTATTTTGCGTACACTAGTTTAAGCTTATTTTGACATTGATTGTTTTGAACATAAATATATCATCACATTTAGTTATTGTGATTAATATAATTTTTTTCATCATAACGTTGTTGGTTTTTTTTCAAAAAAATATTCAAAGTTGTTTACGTTATATCCACACATTTTCTTACACACACAGAGTATTGTGCATGGATGTGTATCATAATCATCATGGGTTCAATACACCTCACCCATAAAACAAACATCCTCACCATTATGAAAATAAGTTTACAAATGTATATCATGTATATCATCATCATCATCATCATCATCATCATCATCATCATCATCAAATTACCAATGCATCAATACAGCTATCATCAGCACTTTCACTGTTCTTTACAAATGTTCGAACCAGGAAATGGTCTTTGATAAGATTGATAACATTGATGAGTCCATTTAGGTTTCAGTAGTTGCTGTAGCATCAGGTTTTATAGATATAGTGTTCGATAAAAATTAAAATCTTATTATCTACATAAGTACAGTGGAAAAACGTTATAGGTAAAATGATTACGAAATAGGTCAAGAAAAGTTTCAAATCTCTGAAGTGAGTTTTGCGCCTCCTGACACTGAAAAATGTACATAATAAAATTAACAATGGGCTATTGTCTCATGTTCCATGACGTACATGAGGTCGAGCAGCTGTGTTTAATTTATAAAGGAAGGAGTTTGTAATAAAAAAAAATATGATGTATGATTCTAAGTTGGAACCGCTGTATTTGTGAACTATTTGTGACTGAAAAAAGGGTATTCTAAATATCTTGGTTCATATTTCCTTATCAAATTCAAACTCATGGTTCAACTTCCTGATCCGAGTTGGCGACGTTTTTGGAGTAATAATACAATTATAAAAATCTTTTGATCCTCTTTTACTTTTGAAAAACATATTTCCAAAAGCTGTGGTATAGCTGACAGAGAGGACCTTCTAAGCATTAAGATTTCTTAAAAAATGTTTGAATGCATTAACTGTTCCATGATATTGTAGAAAGTTGGTGCTCGCATGAAAAGCATGTATAAATTCATCAAAAGAGTAAAAGGTCAATCTATCAGAGTTTTTAATAAGGTCACTCAATGTAATCACATCTGCTTGAAACCAAGTAGAATAACACACAGGTTTATTTTTTTATATCCTTATTGTACTATACAGCAGTTTTCAAAATAGTTTTTTTTCTACTAATCTTCAGAATGTCAATACTCTTTAGTTTGACTTTAAAAAACATCTTTCCAAAATAAAATTGGACAATTGCTCCGCAAAAAAATATGTATTTATTTCCGCAATTACACAGCTTGTATATATCCATCTTTGTGTTGAGAACTAAACTCAATTTTCCCCGAGATTGTACTACTCTCTTTATCCAGTCTAGGTAAGAGAATCTATAAAGGCGCAAACATCAATCATCTTTAAACCTCCGTCCTTATAATTTTGAATTATCACATCTTTCATAATCTTATGACATTTTCCATTCAATGAAAAATCAAATAATACCACATTAAACTGAGCAGTATATATTTTTTCTGGTAGGTTTGGTAAAGTAATATACAAACAACTAAATTGTGCATTCAACAATGACTTAATAACATGTTTTCCCTGTTGGCGTAAGGTTTCTTCTATTCCAAACACTAAATAGGGTTTTAAGTTTCCCAATTTTGTTTATATCAAATTATTTTTTTGTCAATTTCACTTAAATCCACATTGAAATCTATCCTCAAAAACGTTTTCTTTTCACCACTTTATCACTGTACTTTCTACTGCCTATCCAGATGACTTGTGTTTTGCTGGTGTTTATGTTTTAACCTGAAATGTTGGTGTAATTATTTAACGAGTGATTCTCTGATGAATCTAGAATCAACCCTGTGTCATCAGCATACTGAGCCTTTAATATTGTTGTATTTTTAACCTTGATATGACGATTTTTTTTTGTGTGTTTGTTTGTTTGTTTGTTGTTGTTTTTTTTAGGTAAAACGTCAGCAAGGAAAATGGAAATATATGACGAGATAGGATCGCCTTGCCGGCAACACGTTGAATCTTAATAGATTTAGAAATATTGCCACCTTGATTGATTGATCCATTTACATTATTATGAAAAGTTTTGGCCCTTTTTCTTGTTTTATTCTCCAAAGTGATACACAATGAAAATATTTTTGTACTATATGTTCCTACCTGATAAAAAAAGTGTCAGATCTTCATTGATGACATTTCCCAATACTGTTTTACTCTTATTTGAGATCGCTCCAGATGTTATTTCATAAGTAATATTTAAGAGAGTTATAGGTGTTTTAAAGAAATGATGTGGCTTATCTCCCTTTGAAATATAGGTTATAACACCGAACCTCTGAGTAATTGAACACTGACCAATTATATAAGCATAGTTTATGGAACAGACAACCAAATTCCGCAGTGAAACCGTCTGCCCTAGAACTTTTATTGTTTTTTCGTGTTTTTGAAAGCTTACCTGCTTCATCACAAAGTATTTAGCTTTAACATTACAATTTTAAAGATGGGTTTCCAAATAAGCCAAAACATCCTCTTGGTTTGTTAAAAACTCATTTTCCTTTCTGATATTTGGAATAATGTTTGAGGTAAAGTTTCTGTTTTTCAGATTTAGAAAATAGGATGTTGCTTATTTTCCTTCTTCAACCAAATTGACCTAGCTCTTAATATGCTACCCCTCTGGTTTTTTTTTCAAACGGACTGCCTCCAATTTCTTTTGTGTTGAATCTTGTTGCTCCTGATCTTTATGAGTTTGGCTTACTAGTCTTACGCTCAACCGATCGAGCAAAAGAGAAGATCTCTCTAGCCGGGCTAGTATTTACTAGGGTTTCAATATTATTAATTGTTTATACAGGTACAAGTATGTACAAATATAATTGTCGTGTTAGGCTTTTAAAATGTACATGTTATGAACATACCTGTATCAGGTATTTTTCCAGCTGATGTGCTTCTACCTGGTTTATTTGGTTGACATCTACAATAGAACAAATGCAATGTTAACCAACCTCTCGCCGAGTGAGCCATAATTTGCCCTCTTAATTTATAACTGACCATTTAGTGTCAATAACTACGGGGTTTTTCCCCCCAGGATAGTTCGTTCTATGACGATACTCCGTTTTGGATTAATTGTGTTATTCACTCCAAGATAGGAATTACAGCTTGTACAATGTATATTAAGACTGATAACGTCAGATTTAAAGCTAGGATTAATACAATATAACGATTTGACTAGAGTTTACTACAGTCTAAGTATACATGAGAAGAGTAGTTTTCTTCTGAAATAAATAGATATAAATAAATGCTCTTCATCAGATATAGTGCATTACTTTGTTACAGCAGAATATTTCTAGTACCTTTAATATTTGCTATTTCGCATGAGTAATTTTCTAGCGTCACATTTTCACAAGCTATTTGCTACATTTCCACATACTATTTGATATAGTTCCGAATGTTATTTGCTACAGTTCCAAATGCTATTTGCCACATTTCTACATGCTATTTGCTATAGTTCCGAATATTATTTGCTACAGTTCCAAATGCTATTTGCCACATTTCTACATGCTATTTGCTATAGTTCCGAATGTTATTTGCTAAAGTTCCCAATGCTATTTGCTACATTTTCAAACGCTATTAGCTACATATCCACATACTATTTGCTGCAGTTCCAAATGTTATTTGCTACATTTCCACATGCTTTATTCCATATTAATTACAGAGTTGCTTATAAATATATATAGAAATGCACGTGAACGAGTAAGAGTCACCAATGGAAACGTATTAAAATATGCAGACTTACGATCAAGGAACTGAAGAAGCCTGTCGAAGCCAACCCTATCCACATAATGGGTGACGGTGTCTGTTTCCGCCGCTGCAATCAATTCCACAAGAAAAATCTGTTCCCGCGCTGGTAATTGATTAAATGTTTTGCTACTATGCGCAGCCTGTAGTACAACTAGGAGGTGATCACCCTGAGGAACAGTCGGATGGGCGGCAGTCGCAAACGCTATCAGCGACACCAACACGGCGGGAAATAACATCATCTATTCAAATTGTACCAATACGTCAATATACATGGAATGATATGTCATAACACCAACTCACTGAGGAGACAGATAATAATGTCATTATAATACGATTGTAGGTATAACGGAATCGACAATAATCAAAGGGAACATTTACTGACACCAAGACACGCCAAAAAAAAATATATTTAGATGCACCATAATGACAAAAACATATAATTAACATACAAAAACAAGACCAAATACTAAATCAACATACATGGAACAAAGACAAAATTCTTAATTTATTTACATAGAACAATGACAAAACACAGAATTAACGTACAAAGAACAAGACAAAATACTAAATTTATATGCATAGAAAATAACAAAACACTAAATTAACATACACAGAACAATGACAAAATATTTGATTTTATATACATAGAACAAAAAAATAACAAAAACCAAACTTTCATTCTCTGATCAAATTGAACATTTCTATTGATGGAGTATGTTGATGTACAAAATGTATTTAGAATTGATAATCAGTTATCTAGACAACTCACCATGGTGTAGATCGTGGAAGGATAGCCCGATAGTGTATTCTTATCTTCCACGAACTTATATATGTACATGTTTATAAAAATACCGTGGCCTTCCCTTACACACGTGGTCTGTCAGTAAATAACAGGTGTCTAATTCACGAGCTGATCGCTATTCCGGACAAAACACTCGCCTTTCACGTGTGATCATAGAACATTGGCAATCTTGACCCTTACGACGGCTGTCGTTATTAATATACTAAATCAACTCGGAGACTACATGTATTAAGATATATTGGCCTATTTACATTATATATTAAATGTGAATGCTGTAAACTGTTTATACTACACAAGCAAAATTCCATCTCTTGAAATTCACATGAAATTGACATGAAAATGTTCATCTGAAATTTTACATGAAAAAAGAAATTCCACGTGGATTTCACGTGAAGAAATTTTGCCTGTGTAGTACCAAACGACAACAATATGCATTTCACAGCAACATAACATCTCAAAATTTAGATTCAATCCCCCACAAATCCAAAGAAGATTTGTTGGTATTAAGATAAAAACGTATTGAATTGTGTTGTGTTACCAATACATTGTCCCCTACCGGCGCCCTCAAGTTAAAACGTTAGCGAACTTTGAGTAAAAAGGTTAAGCCAAAACTGAAACATGATCGTTTTATGAAAATAAATTCATTCCCAACAATGTGTAAATTCAACTCTATTGGATTGAATAAACAATGTTTCCTGCCCATAACAGATATTCAGGTATTCTTTTGGTATGTCTACTGTACAGAGTAAAAGAATATTTTAAAGTGAAATTTGTAATAACAGCATTGGAATGAAATATAAACATGATTCTGCATAGCACAGCATAATAGTACATAGTAGTAGTAGAAGATGAAATGTTAGATGGAATTGCACTGTTCATTCAATTCAATGGAGATGCCAGTAGGTTACATGTATATAATATTTCAATTTATACTCAAGTTGGACTCAATGAAACTACAAAACTTAGTCTGTTTCATTTGCTCATGAATTTGACCAGATTAACATTGATCATTGCGTATGAATACCTAGACAAAATCCTTCCGCGGAACGATTTCACTTTTTCTACATTGTTGTTATAAACATGGAATAATTATCGAAATTATCCAATTTAAAATGTATTCTTGTATTTTATGAAAGACCAGATATGCTAAATACTTCTATTTTGACAAAATAATGCTGTTTTTTAATCCTAAAATGGCGGACTATTTTACTCGACCGACTTGACATGCACAATCCGGAACTACTCGGGCTTTTTCCGCATTTGGACTTGAACAAGCGTCGAGACATTAAGTCTAGCGACTTTTTTATTCGAAAAAAAAAACAATTGAAATATAAGGATTTAATCTTGATTTGGTCGATTTCATGGGGTCATGAATTGAGTTGCTCTTGAGACAAATTCAACATGAACTTTGTTAAATTTCTTCATTAAATTTGTCTCAAGAGCAACTCAATTCATGACCCCATGAAATCGACCAAATCAAGATTCAATCCTTAATTGATTCATTAATACTCACAATTAAAAAGCAGCATCTTAATACCATTATTAAGTGAATGGAGAGCCATTACAAAACTTTAACCTTTAGAATACAGAGAAAACAGTCAATAATTTGGGAGGGGAGGGGGGGGGGGGGGGGGGGGGGGGGGGGGGGAATCAAAAAAAAATATTTTTTTCATTTTTAACTGTACAAAAGTAATGCCACACACCCAAAGAACCTCTATGCAAAGAATCAGCATTCTAATAATATTATCAAGTGAAAGGTGTGCCATTATAAAACTTTAACCAAAACTTTAACCTGAAGAATACAGAGAAAACAAGTTAAGTTCATAATATGCAAAAAAATTCAAAAAATGAAAATAATTTTTTCAGTTTTAACCGCACAAAAGTAGTTCCACACATCCAAAGAACCTCTATGCAAAGAACCAGCATCCTAATACCATTATTAAGTGAATGGTGTGCCATTATAAAACTTTAACCAAAACTTTAACCGGACGGACTGACGTACGGACTGACGGACGCAGGCAAAACCTATAGCCCCCCCCCCCCCCCCCCTGGTGTCACCGGTAGGGCACTAATTACATTAAATAGACAATAGTTGCACTGTATTTAAAGACTTGTATTTAATATGAAGGTAGCCGTAGTTTCAGTCTCGAAATAACTTCATGCAATGAAATCTTTCTGTGAGCCTGTACCTTAAGATTTGGGATATGATGAATCCATTGGTTGTACGTGATAAAGGTGTCAACATGTATCTGTGGAGCAAAGTCAGTCTCTTTCAGGAGAAGATGTCAACCGTGTCCAATTCGTGTCAAATTAATACAGGATGCAAAAATGTTCCTCCGTTATCGGACCTCTTATGTAACATTTGTGTTGTGTTAATTAAATGCTTAACGAAATAGAATCTCTACGGATTTACGACTCAGTTTTCGCGTTCGTAGTATTTGGTACACACTTGTGAAATATAAATGCCCAGTCTTTGACCACATGTATTGTTTAACTCAAAAAGTGTAGCTATTTTATGATAGACTTTCGAAATATCCAGGAAAAATGCATGGTTATAAGTCTTTTGGTTATTTCATGTACTACCAAATTAGCACTGGGGTTGGAAATAGAAAGTTATTGCTTTTGAAAGCACAACAAGAAATTGTCATTGACTTTTATGTAGTTCATGAATACTCCGATTTATTTATAACAACTCCGCTTACCTAGAGTGCTACGAAACTCTCCTTTCGTATTAAGCATCATTGGATATCAAAGTTTGGAATAGTTAAAACCAAGATCGCTAGTTTCGAAACGGCAGGTATTGTCCCATTCTCAAAAAGAGATATACTAATCCGCAAAACTTTAATTAACGTCACAGGAATTTATATTGCAATACTTAATGCATTAGTTAAAATAAGACATTGCGGTGAAACTGACATGTTGTTGATTCTGAATACAATTCCTCTGTGTTGTATATAAATGTAACCCGTAGCAACACCACTGTCGTGGCGAGTAGGCAGCTTAACAAATAGCACATGAATTGCATAATATGAGAATCGACTGTATAAAAAATTGACATAACTAACCTTGAAATAATGGGAGACCGTTATGAATATTCATGTATAGAATTACAAATTAGTTTCATTTCTAATACGCCTGCAATACAGATATTTCTCAATAGTTCTGACGGGATATATACGTTGACCATGAATTCAATGCCACTCGAAAGAGTATCGTTACTTATGGAGCTCCAATTATATGAATATTTTCCTTGTAGCGGAGCAAATATTTGCATACAAGCATCAACGGGAAACTCTTATGAAAAACGCTATTGATTAGATTTTAAAATTTCAAAATTCAAACATAATCAAGTGATGGAGAACAAATTAAGAGGTAGGTGGTATTTAAATTGCTATCTATAATATCGCATTGTTAATTTGGTGTTGAGGCCAAAAGGGGCAACTCTCGTTTCGGACGTTCCAGGATCGCATGAAATGCATTTTATTGCGTTTGGTCAGTGATGTAAACTACTGCAAACTTTGCAGGTCATTCATTACTAAACGAAAGGGGAAATTTTTGCATTTTACCTGGAAAACTTTACAAATGTTCTTGGTCAAGTTCAAATTCAATTGTTAATACCATAGTCCACCCTATTTTCCTACTTAAACTTCATTTTTAATGGTGCCTCCTCATTCCACTCCATTCCCGGTCACCACAGCTATGTTACCGAATGAAGTATACCGTCATGGCATTCTAGGTAAGATGAGGTGTTAAATGGTCCTATGTTGGCCCCATGATCAGTGTACACCGCCTTCGTGCCACTCAAATATCCTTCAGGTGATCAAAGGAATGGATTAACAAATATATAACAAAAGATACAAAAGCGATACAATCGATCCAACAGGGACGACGAAGGGGTTATCATTTCCGGAACCAAACAAAACCATACTGAGCTACAATGAATGCCATCTGAAGGTCCTTGAGGCGTTTATATGGAGTTTCGTGTTTAGGTTTCAATAGTTACACATGTCGCATCGTCATTTAAAACTTGGAATCAAGAGTATACGTTTAGTCGTTACCATAGTTTATCTATTTGAATAAGTGATTGAAAGCGTGTATAATTATTAAAAAATCGAAGTATAAATATTTAACCAGTAGCACTCATAATCAATATAAATTATGGAGATAAATTTAGATACTCACAACTATTAAAACAGGTATATACGTCCGTCGTTACAGTGACAGACCTGCAATGGAGTGCTTGGCTGATTATTAGAATATATGGCACAAATGTACGTATTATCGTAGACTCACAGTTACTGCGCCGTTCTTCCACTGATGAACAATGGGACCTGGATGGAAGCGGCTAATCATTGGAATTGGAGTTTTTGTAATGATATCCCTTTCAGGTATTTATTATGACGTTTCAATTGTATTACTATAAACCAACGTATTTTCACGGTGACTTATTTTCGCGTTTTCATGCCAAACGACTTTTTCGCGGCGATTCAATTTCGCAATTCTCAGTCCTATTGAACATGTGATTAAAAATATTTTTCGCAGCGATTAATTTTTCGCAAATTTTGATCTCTCGCGTAATTCGCGATGCGAAAATAAATTGATTCATAGTATGATGCTAAATATGCGACGTATAGTTGGCAGGAACACATGTAATGTTAGATTAACTTAAGTTGGGGTCAACATTTGGCCCCACTTCAATTTCTTTTATTATTTTTTAACATTTGTAGATGCATGCAAATGGACCACAACTACATGAATGACTTGTTATTATCACTACTGATAGTCGTAGTGGACCTCCTTGCATAACACCAAGTTGTGTAAAGGAGGTAACCTCACAAAATGATTAATAATTTTCAGATGACAATGTACATATGAAAATCAATTATAACAGTTTAGAGTGAATAAAGTTACTGTTATTTTGATACCGAATATCTTATATTGACATACATGAGGTAAGAGAAGTGATACATTTAATTAGTAAAACATACAAAATTTCGATTATCGTTGATTTTTATTTCAAATACCGATATATTTTCTTTGTAATGTTTATTAAAATACAACTTCATTATTTTATACTTTTTTACGTTATATTCGGTTGTTTTGACTCATACATTTTAAAAGAAATATATCGTCTGAAGAACTACTTGAGGTGAAAATGGTTTTGTGAACATATGTCAATATATACAAGGACAACAATTTAATTATCGTACATAAACTAATATATGTGTGGCTTTATTCTGTCTTTTTCCCGATCATTAAACAAAACACGAGGGCATATTACATAATTATTAATCCTCATCTCTAAATGACACTTAAAAACAGAGAACCCTTGTCTAACACACAATACAAGTTGGTTCAATCCCATCAACAGGGATATAGTATCATAAATTCAATTACATACCTTTTAGAAAGCTCACTTAGATGTAAGTGAGATATTCCGGAAAGTTTACCTCCTACTACCGATCATTTTAAGATAATTTCCTCGATACCCACGATAGATAACATATGTGCTTGGCTTATGGATGTAAATCACACTGAAAGAATTATCTCAAAGGTCCAAAGTTCACATATGACATTTCTATTTGTTCAAATATAATTTGCTGTAGGCGAACATACACACATGAAAAACTAGAGATTTGTTTTTGTGAATAAACACGTATTTCTGATTCTCCATGTTAAAAGTTTTAAAGGATGGGACTAGTGACATTACCTTGGCGAACTGTCAAAAAAATTGAATCTTCAGAGGATTGATTCCAGAATGCACGTTTGTGCGACATCATTGTATGTAACAAAAACTCATGTTTAAGATGGTGCAATTGTGTTGTAAAAGACAAAAATAGAAAATATATTGGTTTTCAAAATAAAAATCAATAATAATCAAATCTTCATGATTATTGGAAATTATGCATTGGACATGTTTGACTTGCTAAAAATGATCTTATCGATTCTTATACTTCCTCAAATTAATTCTGCAGAAAGTATGTAATTAGGGAATTATTTAAAGAAGTATAAAATGTAGACTGTGATTAAAAGTTGACAATGTTTTTACATTTTAATTTTCGTGGAAACTTTTTATGTTTTTCTAATTAAATATATTATAACGCGTACCTCATGCATGCGATATGACATATTTGGGATCAAAATAACAGCATTTATACACTGCACACTGGTAAAATTGATGTTTTTAATCTTCATTAGCCGGTGAAAAATATTTACAATTTTGTTAGAATACCTCCTTCCCTCAACTTTGTGTTATGCAATTAAGTCCACTATGGATATCATTTGATATAATGACTACTCATTTATGCGATAATGGTTCAATTTGATGGATATCTACCTATAATATGATATAACTGGGGGCCGACGCGAATGTTAAATATGCACAGGCGTTAACCCAATCTTTTGAAACACCTTGCTTTCCATTTACTGTGGGCATTTGTTTACTTCCTATTGTGCCTATACATAATGTACAATGCTCTATACATACATATGTATATTGATTGTTTGTTTGTTTTGTTTATTTGTTTGTTTGGTTTATTTTTGTTTAACGTCCTATTAAAAGCCATGGTTAGTGGAGGAAAGCCGGAGTACCCGGAGAAAAACCACCGGCCTACGGTCAGTACATGGCAACTGTCCCACGTAGGTTCCGAACTCGCAACCAAAAGGTGGAGGGCTAGTGATAAAGTGTCGGGAATTTTAACAACTCGGCAACCGCGGCCCTTTACAAATAATTAATCTCTCATTGTATCGGTCTTGATTTCTAAAATTTATTTTTTACTTAAAATTCATTTAAATGTCTACATTTTGCCTTTATTTTCTCTAGTTTGGCATACTACTCCTTTTTTTATTTCCTTTATTGCATCTTGTGCATCTTTGGCATACATTTGTGTTTAGTTCATCAATTCGTACTGAATTATGTTTCCATTTGAAACTAAATCAGGTAAACGTAGTGGACACTTCCTGTTGTTTATGTTGACAGGGAATAAATTGTCTTTTAAATTGTCTTTTGTAGGTCCAGTGTATAGCGATGCGAGGATTTTCTCGTACATGGTAGGATTTATGGAAAATACCCTTACTTCAGAGGAAGATATTGAGCTTGAGGTTGTCACTACGAATACTCGTAGGGAACCAGCATCTCTGAATATCACGCTCCACTCAGGGCAGATTGAAGAAGTTGTACTTGAAGAAAGGTCATTTCGGATTCATAACATTGCGGCGGCATTACTGAACATAGATTCTAAGAAAAGCTTTAAAGGCATACGGGTTGATTCAAATGCAACAATCAGTGTAGTTGGAGTCAATCGTGTTAAAACGGATTCACAAAATTCCATGGATTTATTTGCTGGAGTCGAATATTCCTCTCTCGGGGCACAATACTTCGCGGTGACGTCATATCATTCTTCTGAGATTCTTATAATAGGCACAACAGACAACACGCGTGTCACTGTAGCGCTTAGAACCGATAGCAAGTACGTGGTGTACGAAGGCACAAACTACGAAAATGCAGACATCATAAATGAGACTGTTGATGAATTCAATACTATTCAAATACAGAGTGCAGGGGACCTGACAGGAACAAAAATTACAGCCACACACCCTATCAGTGTCTTCAGTGGAAACAAATGGTTTGGATTTGAATCAGGATCAAGAAAAGGCTCATATCTAGTTGAGCAACTGCTTCCCCTAGAACAATGGGGAACACGCTATGTGGCTGTGCCACCAGAGGAATTCAGCTACGTCTTCAAAATTGTCGCATGTGCGGACGACACTGAAATTTATTTAACTTGTGCTGAAGCAAATAGTGATCCTCTCATTTTGAAGGAGAGCGGAGATTTCTACATGTCAGATGAGTTAAATCACGCATGCGTAATTACCTCTAGTAAACAATTCCTAGTTGCAATGATAACTTCTCATATTTCAGATAAAGACCCGTCCTTGATTATAGCACAGCCTATGGAGACACTCCTGGCGGATGTCTTCCTTTATGTACCGACAAGTTTCCAATCTGCTGAACTCATGTTAATAACAACGGAAAACCAGTCTTTACCAATATTAGATCCGCAGCCCCTTGGAGTAGAATTCTTTAGCATCGACGAGGAGTTCTTCGGGATGCGGATTCGTGTCAGTGAAGGAGTGTCTGTTCTTGCTGCACCTCAGTCTTACATGCATGTGTCGGGGTACCTCCATGGAACAAGATACTTCGGCTGGGGGTTCGAGTCGTTCGGATATCCTTTGTTGCCAAATGACTTTCAGGTAAGATCACAATTTATTCTATTTCGGTAAGGTGTCCTGCTTTGAATACTGATTCCTAACCATTAGTGGTATGCTAATCGGAGGAAGAGGGTAACCATCGGTGTCTTTAGCGAAAATATAAGTCTTGTGCTTGGATGATATTTTCTATATTTCACGAGAGTGTTGCATTGGTGTAACCATGGTAGGTACTACCCGCAGTATAACGCTCGGCTGATCATAACTTCTCATTTGCTCGATCTAATTGATTTGATTTGATTTTTTATTTTCATTTTCATTTAGTCAGGAGCATCTATTATGACAAATCAATTGAAGTTAATCAAGTACGTCTTTCAAACTTCATTTATTTTTTTTTTGCAGTTTTTATTAGTTCTCTCTGCTTCCCGCCAAGAAAGACTGTAATTCCCGCGTTATTACACCTGTAATCCTACCTCATTCTATTTTAAGTAGGATTGTATACTTTTGATTTTCAAAATTTCAGGACCTTACTTTTTTCGGATATGGAAAGTACCAATTTCAAGTGTTATTTACTCAGGAAAACGGCTACAAACCTAAGAAACAGATTTTCTTTGGGAACTTTGTTCAAGTGAAACAGCAGCTGATATGTATCGTCGCTAAAACCCTGTTTATTTACATTTGTTTGTTCATTTTGATACCTAGAAATGCCGAGTGATTGAAAAAGAAAATGTCGTCAATATTTTGCTTGTGACGTCAGACATTTCAAACACGGATCCAATAACTTCAATTTTGTTATCCACAGTAACGTAATATTACAAGTTACGAATTCAAGGAAAGCATGACAATAATTTAAAATGAATGTGAATTTAATGACTTATAAATGCATAAATTCTGTGATAAGGATGTTTACTTCCACTCAGAAATAAGTTTGTATGTGTCTGCTTTTCAGCATCAGCCGTCAACAACTGACCTAACGACTTCATCTCCTCTGACCTGCAGTACGAAAATATGTCTTTGCTACACCAGTTACACCGCCGATCAAATAACTGACCTAACTAAGGAACTTCAAAAGAAGCTTACAGTTAATAAAACACAAACAAACAAGTATTTACGGTCCAAAATTTCCGCATCAGACGACAGAACGTCCTCAGCCGCATTTGGTTACGTCGCTGTAGTCATTCTTGTCACACTGGGTGCGTGTGTGCTCGCTATAGACGCTGGGAGATTGTTGTGTATCGCAAACAGATGAAGTCCAGCACACGTAAATTTTGCTTTTTGATAATTGCATGCTTACTGTTAACCATATATTTTTGAAGAATTCCTTGAAATTTATTTCAGCTGCAAGCTAAGTTTGATTTAAAGAAATCAAGGACGCTTCATACTTTTCAACATCAGCTGTTTACGATGAGTTTGACTTGCAACGTATTGAAAAGCACGATTCCTGTTTTAACACAAATGTATTTAATTTTTGGATATTTAAACTTACCATGTCCCAGTTGATTTGATATCGAATGACTTCTTCGAATTGTCATCATCAAGATTTACACGACGCTACAAGTGGAAAAGACTAGCAATGTATAATTTTAAGAAATAAAACATCATCAATTTCCTGATCTCATTTAGGTATTGAACTGTTTTTGTATGGTATTTATGATATATTTGAATGCCAGAGCTTTGCAAGCAAACAACATAATGTACGTTAGCACATTATGATGTGTTTGTTTGCAAAGCTGCCCAGGCATTCAAATAGATCATAAATACCATACAAAAACATGTCAACGCCTATATTTACATTCCTTTTACTTTTTTTATTTTTTTTAAATGCTATAATTCATATTAAAAATTCATAATTCCCGTTGGACCAGCCGGAACATGGTCGCATGCTTTTTGGCAAACAAAATAGTACATGGAAAATTCTAAAAAAAAATATCAATTTTGTCAATCATTTTATTATCAACGTAATGCGCAAATGTCATATTTTTTATAACAAATAATGTAGACAAAATAATTAGTCGTCAAACTTAATTATCCTGGATATTGTAGTTCCGGTTTGTGTTGTATTAATACGCTGATACGTGTAGCGCGTGATGGGTTGCATTTAAACGTACATCAATGCCAGAGCTCTCAAACAGACAATGCCAGACAAATGTAAATATATGGATATATTTTCCCTGAAACTATGTGAAGTCAGACGTTGCGGATCACCTGGTCTTACTGTAAACGTGATTTTTTTTCGCGGGGGGTTAATTTCGCGATTTCAATATGTAAACTATACGCGTGGGGATAATTTTTACGATCGATCCACTTTCGCTTGTTGTTCAAGATTATGCAAATTGATATCAAATTAATACGCGTTGTGGAAATTTTCGCGAACAAAAGGAGTCCACGTAATATGCGTAAATTTCCCCCTCGTGTAAATTTAAACGTTTACAGTATTCATAATGTACTCTGTGTAAATCTAGATTTCGTGCATATTTTATCTTTGTATTTTTCACAAGTTAAATGTAGCTATAATTACGATTTTATATTCATTTTAGCTCAAGGGTATGCGTATTTTGGTGTCGGGTAAGGTGTGAAAACCTTAAGATCTTATTTTGAATTTTATGGTTACATGTGTAATTTAGTTTCCGGTGCAATAGCGACGCCAACATGTACCAAGGATATTCTCAGAGGATGTATTTTCTCGCCTCTTGAAGAACTCTCCGTTTCTGCGTTGTTTTAAGTGTTAAAATTTCAGTGTTTCGGTCAAAGTGTTCAAAAGCAGGAAGTAACCGTTTTACGATTGAACTCCGTAACTGATACTGAGTTTCTGCGGATGGGATTGGGTGAGTGTGTGTGCGTGTGTGTGAGGGTGTGTGTGTGTTGGGGGGAGGGGAGCTTTCATCAAGTGAAAGATATGTTTTTTATTTATTTGTCTGGTTGTTTTTTTAAGTAAATGCTACCGAAAATTGATATTCTGTACATATCCAGATTTTGGTCCATATTATCACTGGTGATTATTATTTTTTCTTTGATGCTGCGTCTTTAACACAAATAATATTTAAATGTGATTTTCGCAAAATGTTTTGTGCCTTCATAATTTTGATAAATGTTATATCTTCAATTTCAGGTTTTTTTTTATCTAAATATGACCATTGGATTTGTTTGAAATATTCAAACTAGTCTTTTCAATTTGTTTACATAAGGACGGGTAATATGTTAAGCACAGTAACCTTCCACACTACCCATAAACAACAGATACATTTACTAAATATATATACATATAAATATATATACACGCTCACTCATATAGGTGATAAATAATTCAAATGAACAATTACAATGCAATTCGTGTAAATATTAGATAAGTGTACTTTATAGCAATGATTTAGCAACACTAAAACGTATGTTGGTTGCGTGTTAAGAGACTTCCATTGTTTTGATATATAGAGTAAATAACACACATTTGGGGCCGCGGTGGCCGAGTGGTTAAAGTGTCCCGACACCTCTGGGTTGCGAGTTCGAAACCTACGTGGGGTAGTTGCCAGGTACTGACCGTAGGCCTGTGGTTTTTCTCCGGGTACTGCGGCTTTCCTCCACCTCCAAAACCTGGCACGTCCTTAAATGACCATGGCTGTTAATAGGACGTTAAACAAAAACAAACCAAACATGCAGGAACTTTGCTATGACCTATTTCAGGGGTCCGAGAGCAGAAATGAAAACGAACTCCAGCATTTTTTTAAATTTGTTTTTTAGTATTTTAGTAATTATGAATGAAATCGTAAATATAGTTTGGGGATAGTATTGCTATGGCGACACACTGGTTGCTATGGTAATTACACAACAGCTTAATACGTGTACAGGATATTTATGTCGTATAATGGTATATATTGTCTACTTCTGAAAGAGCTAGGTTGAGGGGGAGGGGGTTGCAATATACTAGATAATATTTATTTATACTTTCGATCTCCATATTCAAGAAAGGTGCATGTTGAAAAAATCCTATGTAGAGGAAATAGATACAAAGGTATGTAAAATGATATTTAATCACTTGGTTCTCGTCAACGCAACATACCATTGATGTCATAAATCTAAATGTATTTTTTCTATAGTATAGAAATAAAGGGAAAACATATTCCTTGTTGTGAAAAATTTCCTTGTAAATCTAAACAGACTTTCCATGCTATCGTAACATGTACGTATTTTTTACGTCTATTATTTTAGATTAATATCACATTACATATATATCTACAACCAGATGGAAGCAGGAAACCCCAGTTATACGTTTTTTAATCATTTTATTAACTACAATGTATTTAATTATTTAATCAAATTCCAACTGATGTTTTCTCATTAGGCTCTACTGTCATTATGATACGATGTTGTGTTTTATCATGTCTATGCTGTTATGTAACGTCAATCTATATATATAGATGTCAGATTTATATAAGTGTCTTGACACTTGTTTCTGATTTCTTTTTGTATAATTTAAATGATATATATATATTATTAAATGAAAATTGACAAATAAAACAGTTTAACACAAAGAAAAATCCTGCTCATACATACAATCTCATTGTCATATGGAGAAATGATTAGGTGTAAATTGGTACTATATCAACATATGTACACCTCTTAACATCTATATTGACACAATCACCTAACCAGACCAATTGAAAAGAGTAACATCTGAAATAACCAAACAAATAAAACAAAACATTCACATTAATTAAATCGATATCTATTGGTGAAATCAGCAATGAAATTGACACTATTCTTTTCTCGTTCACGATAAAATGTATTCCAACTTCCGGTATTTTTTTAGAGAGAAAAGGCCTTATAGTATTTTTTTTTTATTTGGACGACTGTTGTGTGAATCAGATATAAAATTGACATTTTGATATCGTAGTTATGGTTTAATATATACATACACTTGATGTATTTGATTTGAAGTTGCACGAATATTTAGACAAACATTTTCAGTACATTGATATCAAAGTAAAACACACTTCAGGCTAATGGGACAAACAAAACGCCCAGCGTTGGTCTTTTCATAGCTAACAATTCTGATATATATCTAAATGTCAATTTCGATTCAATATCAACAAAGGCGCCCATTGTGATAAAGATAAGAGTATCCTGATATCGGAAAACAATGGGCGGAAAATATATTGATTTTGATGGTTAGACCCACTTGTGAATTGTGTACACCTCTCGCGATGTATCATAGAAGCTATCCAGCGAGTCCTATTATTTGTAAATAAAAGGATTATTCCATTTTGCTATCGCCATGTTCTATTGTTTTGTAGAATAATAGTTTCTTTCGTGTCCTATCGCCATATTCTTTTGTTTTGTTTCATTTGATTTGTTTACCTGCAATATAAGGTCATGTATCTTTAAATTCAGCCTTGGTGTGAGCAGATGTATATAATATTCATACAGTATGTGTTTCACGCAGAACAGAGAAATTTGTTACAGTGATATTGGGCTTAAGATTATCACAATGATTGCAGACAGAACACCAGCTTAGTACAAGCAGCATGCGTTTGCTACACAAGACACACAAATGACAAATAAGTATTTGCGTTCCAGAACTGATTGGAGAAAGCCTGTTTAGGGACAATGGGTGTTTGTATAGGGGTTATAGACTTAGAACAATTTGTAGGCGTTTTTACACAGATCAATACAAAGATAATCCCAGGTTGACCGTTATTTTAATGTGTATCCATCATTTGATGTTTAACCAAAATTGACAATTGGTTTGTGGAAAAATGATAGATAACACCAAAAGATCTTCGTTATTGCAAAAATTATTGATAAATTAACTTCTTGATTTTCTATTGATAATTGTCTGATGAAGACGTGGCCTCCAGCTGTAACTTGTGAGTGACAAGTACTGTAAGAAGGGAGGTTACTCCTCAAATGATAAAACTGGGCAAAAATTGTTAAAACCTAATTAGATTTTTTTTCAAACACTTGTAAAAGGGAGTTAACTCTTCGATATCACATTTAATTGCTTTAAAAGTCTTTGAATAAATAGAGCACAAAACCTTTTTCAATCTTATAAATTGTATGACGAAATATTTTCAACAAATCGAACTCCATTACACAGATTTAAAAGGACTCACGTTCCGTTTTCGTGTAGAATACAAATCTGCATGAACCACTATTTAACAGATTATAAGTACTCTTAAGAAAAAACAAACTTTTAAAGAGTTTTGCGTAATGTTGGGGAGATCGCTTTAATTTTGCATTTTTACTTGTATAAAGCGACTGTGGTTAGATCCCATACTCATTAAACAGATATTCCTTCTCATACATAGTGAAATCGGTTTAAGACAGCGTGTCTATATCGCACACAAATTTGATAAAATATATATGTTTACGTGGTTTCAAAGCCTGTTAATCTCGGTGATGTTGTAAACAACGCTATACACGGAGAAAGCCGAATGCAGTCACGTGATTGTTGGTGACATGCCGCACAGAGTTGTTTACGAGCGGTCACGTGTTCATTCTTGCAGAACCTACCGAACTGTAAAGTTATTGTTTTACAAGACACAGTTGCGGACAATTTTATTACTCGTATTAAAAAAAAACCTTTAGATTGATGATATATATTCCCTTAAATGCATTTATGTAAATAATCAACAACACGATCTCCGAGTTGTTTACATGTTATATGATTCATGAGGACACATGACTTCAGAGGAGTGAATGTAGTTCCTAAAAGCCATATCAGTGTTACTCACCTGAATGAAAAAACAGGAGGTACATGTACGTACATAAACACAAACGATTACTGGGAACTTGTAATAATCTGGTATATTGTGAGCTAGGACGACTACCAATTAGGTCATGCAGGAAGCTCAAAATTCGCAAATATCGGTCAAAACTGAAGTCGACAAATAATCGTATTTTCAAAACATGTTTTGAAGAAAGGGCAGCTTCTAATGACAGTCGGGTATTGAATATTCAAGTTGAGCTGAACAAATAATAATAATGATTTATGGAATTCTGATTGTAGCGAGAAAAGAGCTTTTAATGTGATGAAACAGATTAAAGATTTTATGATGTTTATCAACAGGAGCTTTTATCTAATATTAGTGATATTTCTAAAGGTAAACTATATCAACATGTTATTGATAAATTCTCTTAACAGTTCTACTTGTGTAAGCCTATAGATGACCAGTATAAAAAACAAATAGCTAGATTTATATTAAGCTCTTACAATCTCAATATAGAAGAAGGAAGATACAGAAATCAACAGAGAGAGCAAAGAATATGTACATTATGTCAAGATTATGATATTGAGGATGAATATCAATTTATTCTCAAATGTAATTTTCATAACAATATTCGAAGTACATACATACGGTTTATGAAGAGAGTACACTCCAGTTTTTTATGTTATGGCTGTATAACAGAAAAAATAATTAATGTTAATTCTTATAATTTAATTTCGTCTTATACACACCAAGATATTTCACTTTCTTTGGCGAACTCTTTTCTGTGATAAATTATTACGCAACGTCATCAGCCAATCAAAAATGACGTTACATTTTGCAACGTCAAAAATTTTGTTATGGAGGTATAACAAAATTATTTCAGCCAATGAAAATGCGTGCTTCATCCAAAATTAAATTATATAGTAATACTTAAGTGTACTTATACACATATGTGTATGTTAGACTATTAAACGTAATGGACATTTAATTTTGTAATTTTGTATTGTGAAATATTTTATTACATTGTATTGTTTTGTTTTGTCTCTCTGATGTGTTGAAAAGCATAAAGAAATAAAAGAATCTGATTCTGTACATATAACAATACACCCCGACAATCTATTGTATTTTCTCAGAGCTCATAATACGCGATAATGAGTAGTTCATGTTAATTGGAGACCTCATTGCAACAAATATAATTTGCATGAGTTTTTAAATGGTTGGGTGCCTCGACGTTCCTGGAGAACAGGTAGAAACTGTACTTATGATTTTCAACAGTGGTTATGTGTGCTCTATTTGATCAAAAATTAAGGACCATGTTTATTTTTTTAATCAGTACAACATGAAGAGGACCATTGGGACTTATTACCAGGTATATATGAAAATAAGCAAGAACAATTGCTGACATTTTATGAGTGAACCGATACCCATTATAAAAAGATAAATAAAAAAAAATGCCTTAGTAGATCATGTATATACGGAAGAGCATTAGGGCCATGAAGCAAAAAAAATAAATTCATTTTTTCGTGTTAATAACTCGAAATTTCGAGATAATAACTCGAAATTTCGACTTACTAACTCGAAATTTCGAGATAATAACTCGAAATTTCGACTTACTAACTCGAAATTTCGAGATAATAACTCGAAATTTCGACTTAATAACTCAAAATTTCGAGATAATAACTCGAAATTTCGACTTACTAAGTCGAAATTTCGAGATAATAACTCGAAATTTCGAGATAATAACTCGAAATTTCGACTTAATAACTCGAAATTTCGAGATAATAACTCGAAATTTCGACTTAGTAACTCGAAATTTCGAGATAATAACTCGAAATTTCGACTTAGTAACTCGAAATTTCGAGATAAGAACTCGAAATTTCGAGATAATAACTCGAAATTTCGACTTAATAACTCAAAATTTCGAGATAATAACTCGAAATTTCGACTTAGTAACTCGAAATTTCGAGATAATAACTCGAAATTTCGACTTAGTAACTCGAAATTTCGAGATAATTACTCAAAATTTCGACTTAATAACTCGAAATTTCGAGATAATAACTCGAAATTTCGACTTAGTAACTCGAGATAATAACTCGAAATTTCGACTTAATAACTCGAAATTTCGAGATAATAACTCGAAATTTCGACTTAATAACTCCAAATTTCGAGATAATAATTTTAGTTATGGAGATTGGTAATGCACTAGATTTAGTGTCTTCATTCATCATTTGTGTTTCTATGTTAATCATAAGTATATTCAACACAATCTATCATATTCACTTAAAGGGGGATCTCACGAAAGCAAACTAATTTTACTTTTGGTTATTAAGACGAATTGGCTATAAATCATCCTGACCTAAACTGATAGAGAAGATGAAGTTGATTTCCCATTCTTGTGTGTATATATGTATGTGGGAGGCCACTTAAAAGGGGCCAAGAACTAAGAAGGCTTATAGTAAATTGATAGTGGAGGTAATAATGACTATAAGGAGGGGCCTTTCATCTATGTTTTCAGTCTTAGACAAATCACGGAATTACAAGTACAGATGCTATCGAAGACTTTGATTAAATGAATTTAACAATTCTGCTTAAAACTTCATAAAAGTTTAAAGATGGTCACACATGTACCTGCATATACACGTCATAATGTGGTAACCTAGACGTTGAATAAATGAATCGCCTGAAGATGGCCGTTAGGCCTGAAAACGTTAACAAAACACAACAGTTGTCATGTTGAATTTATATTTTTCACATTTATACATAAACATACAGTGCATTCCTCTTAATATCATGTCCTATTTGTCAGACAAAAACATGATATTTACAGTAGTGACATTAAGAGAAACATGTTTTTTCACTAAATCTAGTGCATTACCAATCTCCATAACTAAAATTATTATCTCGAAATTTCGAGTTATTATCTCGAAATTTCGAGTTATTATCTCGAAATTTCGAGTTATTAAGTCGAAATTTCGAGTTATTATCTCGAAATTTCGAGTTATTAAGTCGAAATTTCGAGTTATTATCTCGAAATTTCGAGTTAGTAAGTCGAAATTTCGAGTTATTATCTCGAAATTTCGAGTTATTATCTCAAAATTTCGAGTTAGTAAGTCGAAATTTCGAGTTATTATCTCGAAATTTCGAGTTACTAAGTCGAAATTTCGAGTTATTAAGTCGAAATTTCGAGTTAGTAAGTCGAAATTTCGAGTTATTAAGTCGAAATTTCGAGTTATTAAGTCGAAATTTCGAGTTATTATCTCGAAATTTCGAGTTATTAACACGAAAAAATGAATTTATTTTTTTTGCTTCATGGCCCTAATGCTCTTCCGTATGTATAGCCGTTTTGATATAATACCTGCTATCTGTTGAGATTTATAAAACCATTTAAAAAAGAAGTTTAAATAATACAGCATGAATATAGATTCAATGAAATATTATATTTGTCATATAGCTAATAAAATCATGTGAAAAACAAATTTCAAAAATTTTGTATACTTTCAAACACGTCATTTTTGACAATCAATCTTTTACCAATATCAACCTAATTTGAAGGCTCACAAATTTACCAAAATCAAGAATCTAAATTTCCCTGTAAAGCTACAAGTTTGAGTCGACTTTCTTCAATCGTCACTAGCGGCTGAGAATTGAAAACAAACCCTAAAACTTCCAACGTCAGCCTGGTCTCCAACTATACCTATTTTTTGTTCATACCCTAACTATTCATCTAAATTATGTACACTTTGTATTTAGTGTTGAATTAACGATGTTAGTTACTTATCTCTATTTATATCTATTTATATATATTGTTTGTTCATCATCTAATTATTCTCACAAAGTATATACTTATATTAGTTATACCTATTGTTTGGTAACTACTATCTATCTACTCTTATAAACTGTATTATTTACTTTTTAATTATGACTTAAGGTACTCGTCTCCAGTTATGTTTATTGTTTTGTCCACCCACTGACTACTCTGACAAATTGTGCTTTTGTTGTTAAAATCAATGTTTGCGGATGCTTTTCACCAGTTACGCCTACTGTTTTGTTCATCCTCTATAACAATTAGTTACGTATTGTATATATGTGTATGTTGATGCTTCTATGTTATACTTATGAGCCGTAAGGCTTCAAGTTAAATAAACTATACTATACTTTACTTTGATACCGTCTCATATGTAACATCACAAGGCGTGGGGGATAATCTCGTGTTTATGAATAAATTAGCTTTATAAGGGTAACGCATAGATTTAAATTTGTATCGACACGGACAGTCTCATTCATAATGAATTAATTCACACAAATTTGTCCTTGGGGACATGTCTTTGACTTTACAATCTGGGTGAACTTTGATATATCCCTTTTGTACGACTCGGACGGGTTGTCTTCATTTCGTGTGGTCAATGGAACTTAAGTGGTAACATCTTCGTCTGGTCAAGGGACAAATTACGTGATAACATTTTCAACTTCTTCAAGAAACTTACGTGACAACTATGGGACAGGAGGATGAGTAAGTATTAAATGATTAAATTATTTATCTATTACTTATCAACATTTAAACATAATCCGAGGACGCAATCAATGATTCTAAATTATATTCACACATAAAAATGTATGTCATTACCTGTTGTGTGTTTGTCATAGAGACATATCTTATTTTCTTACATAATCAGTGATTGATTGACTTTGAAGGCCTTGTGCAATAGAACAGCGGTCGATTACCAGGCCTTCGGCCTCGTGCAATAGAACCTCGGTCGATTACACGTACCTCGTGTCAAATATTCTGGACTATTGCACAGACACCCATGATAAAGTTGTATATCATTTTTTTATATAACCATCATGCATGTACAAGTTAAAATTGTGATTTCATTCAAAAATCAAATAATATATATATATATTTTTTTCATTTAAGTTTCATTCCAAATCAATCTAGAAATCGAAGGAATGGTTCATGGGTTACAAAACGTCCAGTACTAATTGTCGGACTTTGTCTGACCTTTGTTGTCATCTACACCGTTGCTTTGACGCTTGGAATTGTACTTTCTCACCAACGGAGTGATGGACACACGGCAAACGTCCGAAAGATCACGATTGCTGTTGGCGCAGTTGTCAGTGACCATGAGACGTGTTCAGAAATCGGACGGTATGTAGGAAAGACCAATAAGGAAGATTTAAACGCAACGACTGTGTCTTTTCGTAGAAGGGCAACAACATCAAGATGCTGATAATCAATTGTCCTTTTACCTTTATATAGGTTTCTGTTTTTGAAAGTGTTTAAAACATAACCAAATGTATGGCACCGTTTATTTGAAAAATACATTTACAAATATTTACGTGTACATGTAGTTGAACGTGAACATGTTGATGTTGATTATCCTCTAAGAGAAAGAAACAATACGTTGGCTGTACACATTGTACAAAGGTAAACAGCTGAGAACCCTTGGATTTAGGTAGTAGACCCATTCGATACATAACAAAGAAACCACTGGTTAGTTTAACAGCTAACGTATAATTGAGTATGTGTATGACGTCATAATATATCACGCTGTTTTAGGGTAAATATTCATTATATAAGAAATTCGAGTCATTAAGTATGTGTGTGATTTATTTCAGAGACATGTTGGCGAGAAACGGGTCTGCAGTTGACGCCGCAATTGCTGCACTTCTCTGTGACGGGCTGATGTCAGCACATAGTATGGGGATAGGGGGAGGTAATCAAGAACATTATTCAGCAGGTTACACACCACTAAATAAACAAAATGAGACACCAAATCTTGACCAAGTCTCCATATCCAAAATAGTCAAATGTTGTGTTTGGTGTCCTTAACTTACGCAACTTGAGCGGGAGATAAGATTTTAAAAGATATATCCAATTTCTTTATTAACATAAAAATATGCTATTTTTAAGTACTAAGAGTTCAGAAAGTAATTAACTTGCATATTTTGAACATATCCAAAGATATGTAATAATTCTGAATCACGAAATTACGTACATACTTGCAGCTTGATAAAAACGGAATTGACCAATATTACGGGATATTGTTGGTGGAAATAGCGATTTATAAACGTTTTAAGGTACATGTATGTGCACTCCGGGAGAAGAAAACAGCTGTGTTTGATACGGGGAATAGTCGTTGATAGTCATATTGAATTTCAAATCAGGCTTAAAATCAAAATCCAGCAAGCAATATTTTGATAATACAAGGTTTGAATGGCTGATGCAAATGAAAACACCGCAGTATGAGTTATGGCGCTGAAATGGGTGAGGGTCGAATGGGGATGGAACTGAACCTATGGCATTTATATCTAAAATTAAGTCCAAATTGAACAAATTGAATAACTGAAGACGGAAAACGACATTACGACATATCAAAGCGCTATATATGGCACGCCGAAACTTCCATTTGATAAATCACAAAGCTCAGACTCGAGAGATGAAATTTGAGAACATCTCGTAATATCTAATCCATACAGTGGTGTTTCATAAGATAGATTACAAGTCGATTTGAAGTGTGACCGATTAAAACCGGAAATACCCGAAGTCATCTGATGTACATTATACATTACAATGTACATCAAATGGCATCCGGAACTCCTCAGTTGAGGTATAGCCAGTCCGAGGATGATCCGAATGCATCAAATGGTAGATTTGCTGTAATGACAAGCAGTTCTCATCCTCTGTTCCCATAGTGCAACAAAAATATGGCGCCCGAATAAAATCTAAATATAAAATGACTTCCGTTTCAAATTTTTTTCTGTAATTTGCCTTAAATGGTAAAAATATTGTCTTTAATCAGGGACGTACATACATCTATGCATGTCCCTGCTTTCATCCAAGAATTAAAAAAATAACTGTAAAAGTAGAGATATTTCAAGTGTGTAAAATTTGGCATATTTCTTCTGTGACGAAACTAACACTGTACTCTGTTATAAAAGGAAGCTTCTTCGCCATCTACGATTCCAAAACTAGACAGACCAGGACAATAAACGCCAGAGAAACAGCTCCCTCAGCGCTCACATATAGTCTAAATACACAAAGGAGTGTGAACAGCAGTAAGTATAGTGATATTTAATCTGGACGATTAGGATTTAAGACTTGTGGTTTCACCGAGGTACTAAGAGACTTTTAACGTGAAGAAATTATGTCAATATCAGGTCAATTTCAGGTCAATTTCAATGACTTTTACCATGAAAATAATTATGTCAGTTCTTGGTCAATTTCAGGTAAATTTCTTGACATGAATTTGAGATGATTTTTTGTCAATGTGAAACCCAGAAAGAACACGTGTCAATTTCATGTATTTTTTTTCAGACCAAATTTGTTTCATGACATTATATCCGTGTAGACAACGTTTCACTAAATTCGTGTCAATATATGCACATCAACAGCTCCTTCAATAGAGATTCAAAAAGGTTATACTTTCGTTGTGGAATCAAAGCTACACCCATAGAACAAATTCGGTCCAACATAAGCATGCTACTGAAATTACAAACAAATATATTTTTTCTACAAGGAAATTACTGTAACTGGAAAATATTTCGTTTTTTTTTTTTTTTAGTTAAAAGGCAAATGAAAGTCAAATTGAAGCCAATTTCAGGACAGATTTAGCTCAATTTCTTGACATGAATTGACTAAATTGTTCTTTTCATGTCAAATTGACCTGAATTTGGCCTGAATTGACATGCAAACAAGTTCCTTGTGTAAATAAGTGTTTGTTTGTATGATACCGTGATATTTTGACAAAAAATTGGTGAAACGTTGTCAAATTAAAAATTTACGTGTATGCGTTAGTGCGACAATGGAAAAATAATGTAAGTTTGTTAATTTACAGGTTTGTACAAGGAATTTGTATAGTGTTTGCTTAGATAAAAGTGGCTGCAAATTTACTGTAGAGACAAACACTTTTAAACACATTATCTAAATATTTTAATGTAATAAAAACGCCAATTACTCACAACTCCTAGAGGTGTTTTCTTTGTAGTATTTCAGCTGCAGTTGTCGGCCTTGCTTCGACCTGCATACTGGTTTCATTTCTTTATTTATATTTATTTATTTATTATCTATTATTATTATTTATTATTATTTATTCATTATTTATTCATTATTTATTCATTATTTATTTATTTATTCATTTATTTAACCACAAAGAACAAGCTTATTTGTCCTAGTTAGTTATATCTTATCTGTCCAACAACAGAAGTCCTGTCGATAGGAGTACCCGGGGAAATCCGTGGATATTGGGAAGCCCATAAGAGTTATGGACGACTGCCGTGGGCGGACCTTTTTCAACCTACTATAAATCTGGCTGAGAACGGCCACTACCTCTCCCAACCTGTTCACAGAGCATTTAGGGTCCTCAAGCAGAAATTCAACATGGATTTCGCTAACAACACGGAGTTCTGGTAAAGTGTTTCGTTTACAAATGCTAAGTTTTGGCAAAACGTCGTTTTGAATATTTTGTGGGAAATATCAATGTCAAAAAGACAATGTTTTGAATGTTGATACAATATGTCCGATAATTATTTTTATTCGGAAGAAGCATGTCATTAAACGATCGTGCATATCACGATGTGACTTAAAAGAAAATTTGAGAGATTCATATTTATTATTCAAATTTCATAAATAATAATTTTGTCAACTCGTTTTAGTAAGATATATTGTGACGACACTGGACAAATAGCACCCGAAGGAGCCATCATCAAGAACCCACGTCTGGCCCGGACCCTGAGAGGGATCGCTGAAAATGGACCGTCCTACTTATATGAAGGGCCGATAGCCGATACAATTATTCGAGAAATTCAAGAAAAAGGTTTGACACGATGTGATGAAACTTAACTACACTCTCTGCCCTATCGACTGTCAAGCTTATCGCTGATTGGCGTAGAATGTTCACGTGATCAAGCCTCGGTTTAGAAACTATCGATGATTACGTCAGTGGTAATGGAAGAGTGGAACGAAGAGAAATAGATTCCTAGTTCCAAATGTCATCACAATTAATAGCTTGATTGTAGTGTATAACAGCGAAATGCGAGACGGATTTTCAAAATCAAATAAAACTAGTGTTTTTGTCTTTTTATTCCATTGTAATTAGGAAATATGTCCTTTTATTTAATCATGAGTAATAACTGCTACATATATAAAGAATGTGAAATTCAAATATCTTGTAGGTGGTGTTATGACGAAAAAAGACCTCGCGGAGTATACCCCGATTGTGGAAGATGGTATTGCCGTAGATCTTGGTGACGTCACGTTGCTAACCATGGGTGCCCCTAGCGGTGGACCAGTTTTAGGTCTCATCTTAAATATACTGAAAGGTACGTTATCTTTAAAACTTCGTCGTCATGGGAACAGTTGAACACGGCAAGCTAACCTCGTTTTGAATTACAGGATTATATCCGTGCGAGATTTAAGTTTGAATACTTTATTTTATTTAGTTTTTTCTTACGTCAGTGTTGTTTTGTTAATTTGAATATAAATTATTATTGTCATAATCTGTTAACTTCCAGAATATAAATATATGACATGGATTATTGACTAAATATGACAAATCACAGATGATCACATGAACATATGTATCAAAACTGCTTGACAAGACAATGGTGAAGATTATCAGATTATAACTCTCAAATTTGAAAGTTGATGTCTCCTGTTCACAAGAAAACCATTGTCGTTAACATGACTACATCACTTCAGCACTTTCCAGGTTGTATGAGTTTTGTGCCATATTGTGTTGTGAAACGTTTATAAGGTATTGTTTAATATGTTGCATATATCTGTCCTCATTTTAACGAGAACATTTTAATCTACAGTAGAAATGCACCTTACACATATCGTATACTTTCGCTGAGATTGAGTTGCCTCCCCTTAACAGTTAGTTATACCGTAAGGCTGTATGCTCAGGATTCGATAAAAATTGTATGAAATACTACATTTGTATCTCAAGGTCATATGTAATTATGAAAGACCGAGTGCTGTCGATTTGTACACTGAAAATAAAAAGTAAGGACGCATGAATTTTGCATCGTCTATACCATTTGAACTTTTTAGTACATTTGTACAATGGATGGAATGAATGAACATAGCTCAATCAGACAGTAGCGAGTATAAAAATATAAACCCACTAAAGACAAATGGTTACCGTTCTACAATAAATTTCAGTTACAATATTGTATGAACAATGCATACTTGGCTGGCAAAGAGATTCCACTACGAGTGCCTAAATGCTAAAGGAACCAATTTTCCTTTTGACGTAAAATGTTTTCGTTTACTTTTTGGGGTTGGTATTTTGGGGGATGGCTATTTGTGGGTTGGTATTTTGGGGTTGGTATTTTTTGGGTTGGTATTTTGGGGGGTTGGTATTTTTGGTGTTGGTATTTTTGGGGTGGTAATTTTTGGGGTGGTAATTTTTGGGTTGGTATTTTTGGGGTTGGCAATTTTGGGGGTTGTTATTTTGAGGGTTGGTATTTTTGGGGTGGTAATTTTTGGGTTGGTATTTTTGGGGGTGGGTATTTTTTGGGGGGTTGGTATTTTTGGGGGTTTGTATGGTGTCTGATTTTGGTCATATCACACTGCCGCATTCAGCCCCATATTGATATAATACTACATTGCTTAGCTGTTGTCTACTATTTCATAATTTTGAAGTTTCTAAACGGAAGACGAATAAAAATAGTCTTAAGATCACATAAGAATAAAAAATAGAATTTAATTTTTACCAAAATTGTCCAAATTGCAACACTTGGAATCTGAAATATTTCAATCTTTCCTTTCTTTCCTCATTACCCTGTATGTCTGTCTCTGTTTTGATATCGTTCTCTAGACGTTCATATGATCCTGGCTGTTCGGCTGTGAGGAGTCCGTTAACCCTCGTATTTTGGCGTACTGAACCAGTATCATTATTCATTAAAATTTTAAAGGGGCATACCTTCATTCGGCCATCAGAAACATGCACAATTTCTATTGATGAAATCTATGTCTGAACGATGATAATATGAATGTCTGCGCCTACGTGTTGTGAAATTAACGCCGAAATGTACAAGAAAAAGTCTGATAATATACAAATACTGTATGTCTTTGAAGTAATTAGCGATACTTCGGGTCGAGTTAAGAATTTTCAGGACTTAATACTCGAAGAAGTTTAGTTTATCTTGAGAGTAAAACTGCCTTATTAATGTAAAGATTATAGCTTTTACTATTTGGAAAAAATACGTATTTCACCAGTAAGTTTAATTTTGACGACCTAAACCTAATTCAAAGGAAGAAATGTCCCTTTAAACGTTTTTTGTTTTGATACAATATCTTCAGGAAACCAATCATGTATGCGGTCAACAAGTTTCCTTCCAGTATTTACAACACTGCACCTACTCTTGTCAGTTGAAAGTTGTATTTTCACTTCACTAAACTAAAAGCTAGGAACATGTTTTTATTAAACAGGAGTGCTTCATCTTGGGAAATCCGACATGGCTACACCTAACAAGCGCTCTGCTACTTTCCATGCTTTGGTGGAAGCCACGAAGCTAGCGTATGGCGATAGATGGCAGCTGGCTGACCCGGCTTTTGTGCCAGACGTGAAGCAGGTACCACAGTTTGTCATGACAGTTTCCTCATATTTTTTTATTTTTTAAGATGCGTTTTTGATAATCTGTGTTATTAGATACTTTCCGGAACCAATTCACCGTACTCTAATTAATCCAGTTCGAAAAAATTATAATATTTTATTTTCATGACAAACACAAAAGTGACTAATGAGACACGCAAATCACATTATTTATGAACTTTTAAACAGAATCACAGTTTATTATCCTAATAAATGTGACCTCAAGACAATATTCTCTTGTGTCTAATCCTCTGATCCGTATGGATCTCCAACATACACAGGACTGGTTTTCAAATCTGATGTCTTTTTACACAAATACAAAATTCCTAAACACTCTTCGTCTACATTTTAGGTTGTTGATAGAATGATTTCTGATTCGTACGCATCGTTTCTGAGGAAGGAAAAACTGGACATGCGCAGAACACACGAGTGGTCGTATTACACCAATAAAACTTACCAGCCGAAAGACCACGGTACTGTGCATGTGTCAGTTCTAGCTCCGGACGGAAGTGCTGTTTCTGTGACAAGTAGCATCAATTATTAGTAAGTAATTGATATCTTATGACATTCTGGTGGAAAATTAAGCTTTGTAGCTTGTACTGTAGTTAAACATGTCCTGAAGACGAGATGGTCTGAAAAGGAGAAATGAATAAATCATATTCTGTAGAAAAAGAAACCAAACAAAAACAATTTAAAAAACAAAACAAAACCAAATAAATAAAAACTAAACAAAAAACAAAAACAAACAAACAAACAAGAAATTTCTTTAAAAAAGATAAACGGCATAGTTTTAATGCTGATGGTTAAAACTGCTGGTGAAATAAATTAACAAACATAATGCGTGTCAGCACGGATAACAAAATTATATCAGTTTGAATCATTCAGGATATAAGTTTACTTTTGTGTCATTTGAAAAGATAACTCCAGCTTGCATTCAATCTTAACTTTGTTTCGTTTTAAACTGCCTGTCTGCATTTTGCATTTGCCGCTACATTGACCAATCACATACTTCATCTTGACCAGTAACGCCACCTGTCGCGTCATATTCGGGGCCAAAAGAATATTATACGGTTATGCCGAAAAAACAAAACAGCATTCCTTTTGCTTTATGAAGCATTAATCTAAAAATAGATTTAAAACCAAATTACCTGATGCATCTAAAGTGAAATGTTGAGCATATTGAGAAGCATCTATTCGTTAGAGAAAGCTAAAAATGTATTGAATCCTAAGAGAATTTCGAACGATACCATGCCAATTGTACAATGTAAGCCTACCAAGGTCATATATGTAAACTATTTGATTAGGGTCTACTGGATTGCGTAGATGTCGTTATTCAAGCCGACAATAATCACATCACCAAAAATAGTCACAGTTCCTAGCCAACACAAGCCATGTCCCTATTTCTAATCACCATAGACGATGTTCTCATTTCTAGTTACCACAGCCAACATCTCTATTACTACCCACTACAGACCCGCCAGGGACATTTGAAATAACTAAATCAATTTCATACATATATCTTTCAAACTGATATGCAACATATTCCTTCTTTTATTACAGTTTTGGATCAGGAATTTTATCCGAATCTACTGGAATAATTTGGAATAACGAAATGTCCGATTTTTCTAAGGTAAGATATTTATATTATACAAATATATCAAGGATGAGAAGTCAGGCCTCGTGCAATAGAACATCGGTTGGTTACCAGTACCGAGGGTCAAATATTCTGGACTATTGCACAGGCACCCATGATATACGTGTTTTATTACATAATCACTAAAACACAATTATAATCACTGAAATCTCGACTTTTCTGTAGGCCTAGAAGTCACCATGACTGTCGTCTGGCAATGTTTGCATCTGAGTGACTTTGACGCTTGAAAGGGTAGGACTAAATTCCGAAACGCCACCAGTGTTCAATAGTTCGCACGTGGCCGACCTCCAAAATGCCACAGGTGTTCAATAGTTCGCACGTGACCTTGTAATAGTCATTTAAGCCGTGCAATAGTTCAAAATATCACTTGTGAGTATAGTTTAGGAAAATGAAACGCAGTATGTAATAAAATGAAATGTTGTATGACGATCTTGTATATATTATCATGTATATATATATATTTGCACAGTACATAGTACACTTGTGGGATTGCAATAGCACACTAAGAATTGTAAAACTAATTTCTTACACGATATATTTTAAATATAAACCGTTCATCATATCTGTGAAAGCTTTAGGTAGATATGTTTTAACCTATTGCCTTTTTAATGAAAACCGCTTTATATCATCGAGCTTCGTGTAGCGGTATGCCGGATATTCCCTTAACATAAGTTTGATATAGATTTAACGCGAACAGCATTGTATTACTGATCAGCATATTATATTAATTCAAGTAGGTGTCATGTGATCAGACCGTTATACTTCAAAGTATAATAACTGATCTATGGTGAACTTGTTGCGGGGGCCGCGGTGGCCGAATGGTAAAGGTGTCCCGACACTTTATCACTAGCCCTCCACCTCTGGGTTGCGAGTTCGAAACCTACGTGGGGCATTTGCCAGGTACTGGCCGTAGGCCGGTTGTTTTTCCCCGGGCACTCCGGCTTTCCTCCACCTCCAAAACCTGGCACGTCCTTAAATGACCCTGGCTGTTAATAGGAGTTTAAACAAAAACAACAATGATGCACCAAAGTCCCATTATATTTAAAAAGCATGTTTTAATTGACTATTTGATAGAAATGCCTCAATCTTTTTGGGATTTGCTGTGTCTTTTACGCCGTTACATGCTAAAGAGTTAAAATACTAAAAGATAATTTTGAATCGTGTTATGATATTACCGAATCTATATTTAGGTAATGCGTCAGCGATTCGAGACCGTCCTTCTTCACGTTTGTATATATCTGACGATTTTCATGTGAGAAGCATGATAATAGTACATATGCATTTAGCTTATCTGATCACGGTGTCAAACTTGAAATTCATTTCAGTTAGACCTGTTTCGATTCTTATCGGTACATGTTCTAGAACATGACACCATTTAAACATGATATAGTGGTATTGCATTACAATTCTGATCAGTCGATCTAAAGCCTTCTTCACTACAGACAGTACTTGGTATCGCTTCACGGAACCAGAAATAGAATAACGGCACGCGCTGTATCGTTGCAATCAAAATCATTAAAATGAACTGTAAACGAGCTTTATGGCACACTTTTATTATATGGCTGTGTTTATGACCAAGTTGCTATTCTAATGTGATGTTCACTCGTATGTTTATGATCAGTAAATTTGTATTGATACATTTTAACACAATGACACTAAAAACCATATGTTTCTGAAGAATAAGCGTCTTTTGGTGTATTTAGATCTAAGCCAGAAAATAACCTCAGAATAAGAGCAGGTTGACCATAGTCCCGTTTTGGTATGGCTTGTTAGAATACCGGTAAACAAAATTGAAATATTAAAAACAAAATTATATATTTATATATCAAGCACAAAATTATACACATATGGCGGTCGCCATGGTTACTACTGTACATGTCACAATATCAGCTTCCTATCGAATAAGGAACAAGATATTTTCAAATTCTATACTCTGATAGACTACAAATAGCAAACAAAAAATTCACCTTTATTTCTTTTATCACTAACATTTCAAAATTGTTAGCCTATCCCATCAAATGGATTTCTTTATTAAGTTTAGCGAGAACTGGACGAAGTTTGACTAGTGACCTAGTCATACGAAATCTTAAACCTGGTGCAGTGAACACAACTATTGCATGCTTGTGCAAAAGACTATTGAATACTTGTTTGATACGAAGACATCAATTACCACCTTACAACTGAACTACACATTGCATTTCTAAAGCCACTTCCGTAATGCCATACCAATACTTGAACAAGTGATGCTAGAACGTGAATGTTGTTATTGCACGGTGACGCTGGAATTTGCTGTGAACATCGAGAACTACATATGATGTATCTTCAAAAAAGATAAACGGCATAGTTTTAATGCTTGTTATTATAATGTAAAACTGCTGTTGAAATAAATTAACAAACTAATGCGTTTCAGCACGGATAAAAATATATATCTATCAGTTTGGATCATTTTTGGTGATATAGGACCGTATTTGTATCAGGAATATAATTTTATTAATGTGTCATTTGAAAAGATACATTCACTTATTCTGCTTTCACATTCAATCTTAACTTTGTTTCGTTTTTAACTGCATATCTGCATTTTGCATTTACCGCTACATTGACCAAACACATACTTCATCTTGACCAGTAATGCCACCTGTCGCGTCATATCCGGGGCCAAAAGAATAGTATACGGCTATGCCGAAAATAACTGACCTAAATATAGATCTTATGCATTACAAAAGGATGAAATATGTAAACAAAATAAAATAAATTCTAAGAATGACCGAAAAATGAGGTAAATTATTATTTATTTTTTAACTTTTCCGAAGCAAGTTTCATAAACGTTTAAATGTACTAATCACGCTTGTTGACACGTGTGGAATCGCGCGCGGGGTCACACTTAAATTGGGGATACACAGAAAATAAAAATGGTCGACCGATGATCCCATTCATGGATCTTTTTACGTCAGATCATTGAATCCAATCCCGGTCACTCAAAGGAAGGGGGTATGCTATGTGTGTATTTGTCCCAACAGCACCATCAGACCATCCAAGTGTAGTTCTAAGTGAAAACATATTAACACTGTTGCTACTACTAAGCATTGTGTCTTTAACGACGGAAATCTCGTAGACTATTTGCATATAAAGTCATTGACATTGAGGTTCGCTAACCTATGGACAAAAGCAATAGCGTTGAGAGCGATATGGTGTCAAAAGACTTTGCTGAAGCTAGGCGCCGCCTTGGTGACTTGTCGGCTGGTGTCCTGGAGACAGTTGACATCTCTCACGGCACAAACATGTCAGTAATTATCGACTAACGAACGATTTGTTTTCAGATAAAGGTGCCATGTTGTTGTTCAGGAATTGCTAGGATATTAAGCATTTCTCTGAAAGTGTTAAGCAGATGAACTAGTTTCTTGGATACGAATAGCTCTAGTGTTTGGTGTTTTGATGGATACGCCCATCATGACTTTCATTTTGTATTTCTCTATGTACAGTTGAGTGTAGACTAAAGGTTACACAAAGTGCACTCCGTTTGGATTCGGAGTACACTCCGTTTGGACTCCAGGTAAACTTGAAGTGCACTCCAAGTGCACTCCAAGTTTACCTGGAGTCCTATCAGGCTCCATTCTACCTGGGTCCACATGTTCCTGTAACCAAGTACATATATCCATAATGTTTATAGATAGATGTATACTCATATACATTTAGACTCCTAAAACATGTAACAATAAGATTTATCTTTGTATATATCATCTTATTATTTTGTTGGTTAATTTTTAGTTCGTTAACTAACAATGCATCTGATATAATTGATTTTTTATTAGGGTTAATGATTTTATTTATTAGAAAACCCTATATAAAATATATAGATGTATTCTGCACACACTTTTTGTTGGTGTTCTGGAATATTTTCTTAGGTTGGTAAAGTCAAAATGATAGAAGTTATATGACACAACCAATATGATATATATGAGTGTGATGTTCGATGACCACACTGTCACCTTCATCAGACTGATGACCAATGTAAAGCACTGTCTTATGTAGTGTCCGAGATGGTAAAAGATTAGATTTACTCTGAAGGATGTTTCGTCTTTTCCATGATCCTATTGACACCAACTTCGAAAACAGTGGGACGAGATGGTAAAAATAAAAAAGAATCAGAAAGAGATGGTGTGACGTACTGTAGTCGAATCGGCTATGCTTTGTTTAACACCTGGTCATAGATGTGCGAGAGTCTGTTGGTGTCTTTCCCGACTTAGTTTAGCTTTCATTTTTGTGATGGTATATGATTTGTAAACGTTAATTTATTTTTTGCTAATTAGACATTTTTGTCTCTCATTGTCATTGACTTAATTTAATTCAATTATATTTATTACATATCAATTCAACAACAACAAAACTTGTTCCTTTAAAATTGATATTCAATTTGGACTCTTCCAGACCAACCCTCGTAATTTTGTCGAGCCAGGTAAGCGGCCTCTGTCGTCGATGGTTCCCGCCATATTTGTGGACAAATCCGGGGAGGTACAAGTAATAGTCGGTGGTAGCAGGTGGCGCCACCATCACGCCTGCCGTAATGGAGGTAAAATATCATACATTATATTTGACTAAATCATATCAACATCATGTCTAAATCAGAGCTGCATATTAACGTGCATTCCTTTATTGGGTTCTTACCAGTTGTACCAGATAGGTACGATATATTCTAATGGAACGCAATTTAATATCAAGCGAGTTCCCAAGATGGCGGCTATCGCTCGCTTCATATATAAAAAAAAAAACATTTTCCTTTTTGACAACGCAACGGATGTGAAATCAATACCTGAATAGTTCCGTCAAATATTGTCATATATGATTAAAAGGAAAGAAAACTCACAAAAGGCAGTCCCATTCTCGTTTGTAAGAAACGGTATTCGTTCATGACAAATGAAGAATCATAATACCGCCATCTTGGATTCAAATGGTACGCTTAAAATACGATTCACGAGAACCGATTCGGTTGTGCTGTTACATCGCGTTCCGTTATGAGTACAGCAGATCTGTACCGGTACAAATGGTCGAACTCGATAAAGGAACGGACGATTAGAGTTGGCTAAGTATTTCCTGATTTCTTTCTAAATTTAGTTCATGCTTTGCCCCTCGCTTTTGCGATGTTGGGTTTGAATTAAGTATCGTTTACATGTTTACTAAGGAAGCTCGCTGGTTCTTTTACATACAAGTGCTGAGTAGGCTACAAACGTTTCAATATACATTTTTTTATACCATATCAAAGAAAACTATATGTCATTTTAAAATCTGTTTGCATTTAAGGCCCTTAGCATCACTGATGAGTCCTACGATGGCAAAACATCTGTATGGTGCTACTCTATCGTACCATTAATTTACATTGAACAGCTTACATGTTTTTCGCAGTACACAAACCCTCATATTGTGTATTGAACTTACCATGCATTCATTTCTTTCAATATTGACACAGAATAAATACAAATATACAAAAAAACAAAAACAAAAAAAAAAACAAACAAAAAACAAAAAACAAAAACAAAAAAACAATTTCTATAAGGACATATTTATTTTCTTCAAATATCTTTTTATACAAACCAATAAGTGATATGTATTATTTTCCGTTGGCAGGTTTCCGCTTTCCTACTCTATCTGAAGGACAGTGTCGATGAGGCTGTAAGGCGAAAGAGGTTCTTTCATCGTATAAAAACAGATACTGTTGAATACGAGAAAGGTTTCCCACAGGTCAGATTAACTCTTCATAGTACATTTTAGTTTTGTTTGGTGTCTTCCTATGAACAGCTGTGGTCCTTTAAGATGTCAGAGAAATCACTACATTTATATATGGAAGCAGACAGTGATATCCCTTAAAACGGCTCACGTGCCTCAACCTCCTTCATATGATTGGTTGGATTGTAATATTGCATTATGGGTACACGATTGTCACGTGATTGTGTGTTTACTTTCATATGTATTGATTTCTCCGACCTGTTGAAGGACTCATACGTGTTATGTGCTAGCTTCATGCGTGAGGTGGTCTGACTGATGTGTTTTAAGAAATGTTGGTACATTTTGTCCTTGTTTGTCTCCTAGTGATAATGCGGATCTGATCCAAAGTTTATAGTGCTGTCTCACTGAAGCATACTGACGAAAACACCCAGCAGGACACTCCACCTGGTCAAATTTTAATGACAGCTTGAGAACCAGTAGTCCGAATTCAATCGACTGAACGTTATGCAGGGATAAAAAAAACAGAATTTAGAGGTATATCTCGACCAGGGAATAATTAGAACTCGGAGTTTTCCTCGCAGATGCGAATACTCAACTAAAAGTAAAAAAAAAATATGGGCGTTCCAAGGGAGATATTAGGAAAAAGAAAGAGAAGAAAAGATAAAATCCCAAATTTAGTCGCCTCATTCGAATCTTGCAATGACAGTAGCTAAATTTTCACGCCCAACATGCAGGTTTATTGTGATATATAAGGAATAGTACAAAAGTCCCTCTACTGATGTGTATAATGGTACGATACAGAGTATACACAAATAGCTATGTGCTTGACGTTCTTTCCAAATCCGACATCGGAAACTTTTTTTATATTTAATTACTTGACTAGTACACATATCCATCATAATTTTGATATTTCAGTTGCCCATCGCTCTCTCGGGCCTCCTAGATAATTTAAAGCCTCAGCGTTTTTTAAACGAGTCCCAGAATGATAAAATGTGTAGCTATATAATGTAGATAGTTGTATTCGCTCTAATGTATCAAACTCCCAATTAGAATTTGCATTATCGAGTGTGCCTTTTATAATCCTTAGATTGACATTCCTACTTCTGTAAATTTTACGATAATCCATTGTGTAGGTTTTGGTAAAAAAAAAACGAAAAAAAAAAACGAAAAAAAAAACCCGTAAATTAAAAGCATCAAATGATTAAATCTAATAAGAAAAGTCTTTAGCTAAAATCTATAGTGACTTAAAATTGAAATATTTTGCAAAAACGAGACAGCTGAAAAGGTGTAGCAGTTTATCTTCCCTGCTAACTGCAAGGAAAAGCAAAACGCCTGCCAAGAATTCCTGTCAAACATTCAATCTCCGCTGAACTCGAATCGAGCAGGCTTGGAACGTTAAGATAGTTTTTACGGATTTCCGTCAATGCTACAAAGTATTGAATTATCTTTTCCTGTGCGTCAAAATATTTATCTAATAAGATGCTATCAATAAATCGATCTGAGGGAAATTTGCAATTACCAGTTATAAATACAATGTATGTCGTTTTAAAAGCTTTTTTCACTTTAAAACCTACTCTCTGTACATACAGACCATTACCCTAGGGATTCTTAGCTTAACGAGACGCCAGAGAAACAAAGGGATATTTATAATATTAGAACAATAACGAATAGCAGAATTGATTACAGTGGCTGACAAGGAAGAAACTAAATAATGTATCTTAATATAGACTTTAAAAAGTAGTTTCTGCATCATTGACGGATTTCTACGGCTCTATTATATATGGGTAAAGTAAATCAAGCGCGCGCGTTGTATACTTGGCAACTGACTGAGTTTTTCGCGTAGAATGAAATGAGTTAACAAGATGTTGGATTATTGGAAATTTAAAAGTATGGTCGGACGAGTAATATTTGTTTAACACTTTCACAGTGACAAGCAAGTCGTACGTTTATATAACTGATAAATCATTGATGTTTTAGTACAACAAAATAGCTTCACTTCGAAGGAGACGTATTGTTTGACAATTCAGTCGTTTATCAATAAAATATGTATTCAGGATTTCCCTCCTTAGAAAACTCCGATCTACTACCGCCATTATCATAAGCTGCCCCCCCCCCCCCCCCCCCTCCTAGTACATATGTATCATTGTGTCATGTATTGTAATTCATGTGCTTTACGTACAAGTGGAGTAGAGATAACAAAATTGTGGGATCCACATGTGGGGTAAAGGTAACAACATGTCGGGTACCACATGTGGAGGATATGAAACAACAAGGCGGGTACCACATGTGGAGTAGAGTTAACAATATGGCGGATACCACATGTGGAGGAGAGGAAACAACATGTCGGGTACCATATGTGGAGTAGAGGAAACAACATGTCGGGTACCACATGTGGAGTAGAGGAAACAACATGTCGGATACCACATGTGGAGTAGAGTAACAACATGTTGGGTACCACATGTGGAGTAGATGAAACAACATGTCGGGTACCACATGTGGAGTAGAGTAACAACCTGTCAGGTAACACATGTGGAGTAGAGGAAACAACATGTCGGGTACCACATCTGGAGTAGAGTAACAACATGTCGGGTACCACATGTGTAGTCGAGGAAACAACATTTCGGGCACCACATGTGGAGAAGAGGAAACAACATGTCGGGTACAACATGTGGAGTAGAGGAAACAACATTTCGGGCACCATATGTGGAGTAGAGGAAACAACATGTCGGGTACCACATGTGGAGTAGAGGAAACAACATTTCAGGAACCACATGTGGAGCAGAGGAAACGACATTTCGGGTACCACATGTAGAGTAGAGGAAACAACATGTCGGGTTCCACATGTGGAGTAGAGGAAACAACATTTCGGGTACCAAATGTGGAGTAGAGGAAACAACATTTCGGGTACCACATGTGGAGTAGAGGAAACAACATGGCGGGATACCACATGTGGAGTAGAGGAAACAACATGACGGGCACCACATGTGGAGTAGAGTAACAACATGGCGGGTACCACATGTGGAGTAGAGTTAACACCATGTCGGGTACCACATGTGGAGCAGAGGTAACAATTTGGCGGATACCACATGTTGAGTGGAAGAAATAACATGTCGGGTACCACATGTGGAGAAGAGGAAAGCAACATGGCGGGTACCACATGTGGAGTAGAGGATACAACATGTCGGGTGCCACATGTGGAGTAGAGTAACAACATGTTGGGTACCACATGTGGAGTAGAGGAAACAACATGTCGGATACCACATGTGGAGGAGAGGAAACAACATGTCGGGTACCACATGTGGAGTAGAGGAAACAACATGTCGGGTTCCACATGTGGAGTAGAGGAAACAACATGTCGGGTACCACATGTGGAGTAGAGGAAACAACATGTCGGGTACCACATGTGGAGTAGAGTAACAACATGTTGGGTACAACATGTGGAGTAGAGGAAACAACATGTCGGGTACCACATGTGGAGTAGAGTAACAACCTGTCAGGTAACACATGTGGAGTAGAGGAAACAACATGTCGGGTACCACATGTGGAGTAGAGGAAACAACATGTCGGGTACCACATGTGGAGTAGAGGAAACAACATGTCGGGTACCACATGTGGAGTAGTGTAACAACATGTTGGGTACCACATGTGGAGTAGAAGAAACAACATGTCGGGTACCACATGTGGAGTAGAGGAAACAACATTTCGGGCACCACATGTGGAGTAGAGGAAACAACATGTCGGGTACCACATGTGGAGTAGAGGAAACAATATTTCAGGTACCACATGTGGAGTAGAGGAAACAACATGTCGGGTTCCATATGTTGAGTAGAGGAAACAACATGGCGGGTACCACATGTGGAGTAGAGGAAACAACATGTCCGGTTCCACATGTGGAGTAGAGGAAACAACATGGCGGGTTCCACATGTGGAGTAGAGGAAACAACATGTCGGGTACCACATGTGGAGTAGAGGAAACAACATGTCGGGAACCACATGTGGAGTAGAGGAAACAACATGACGGGTACTACATGTGGAGTAGAGGAAACAACATGTCGGGTACCACATGTGGAGTAGAGGAAACAACATGTCGGGTACCACATGTGGAGTAGAGGAAACAACATGACAAGTTTAAAGTGACAGGCACCAGAACAAACACTTCCGTCTGTATCATAACCGATAATGCGCTCCCATGAACTTCTGTTTGTTTATTTGTTTACTGAGCTCTATTTTCACTTTCTAGATGTAGCATCTCTATGTTCCGATTTTGTTCATGTTTTAACATTCATTTCTAACAGTATTCGTAGTGTTGTAATAGAATGCTATGCATCCTGTACAATGGCAATTTTTGTCAGGAATGACCTGCTTTAACCCACTGTATGATCACAGAAACCAGTTGATAAAGGAAATAATATAGATATATTGCAGACATTGGCGGCTTGTCTCTGTGACCCATTCTTGTCACAAATGAATACCAAAATTTGAATTGTGGAAAAAAAAAAATTACATTCCATTTTTAATTGTTCATTTTTCATTATTGTTCTTTGTAAATCAAATTTCAGATTTTTGGGGACCAGATGTGGTATCGTAGTATTGTTCCCAAATTATCCTCTTCCACGGAACCTACATATTTCATTACCAGTAAAGTGTACCTTCAATCAGTCCGTATTGTCTCCGTAATGTTGTTAACAGCTGCGTAGAAAAAAAGTTAATCAATGAAAAAAAGATAATCCAGGCTTTATCGACAAAAAATAGCATCGCGCGGTTTCAAGGGAGGAAGGTTGATGAAAAAACGGGACATTTTACGCTCAACATCGTGATTTTAATTTGAAATTTTCTTGTTCGGTGTGAAGTCATATGTTTTGGTTGCAATAGTGGACTTGACCTTGATTTGACCTCGTTTAATAAGAAACAGAACATGTTATTAGCTCCCTACCGTGAAACGGGGGAGGGACATCACTTTCTGGTATGCCGGACACAGCCGACAGCTTGTTGGGGTAACAAAAAAATCAGACAATTTTAAAAGACCATGATATCTCGGACAAGTTTCAGGGTTTTTGGTCAAGGTCAAGGTCATTGTTACTATTTTTAGCAGGGAGCCACTAGGAGACATATTGCTACACCCAATTTACCTGTTCTCCTTGAATATTTCAAGGATTTCAAGGTAAATCGATATTTAATTGTGTATCGCCATGGTTTGATCGGTTAAAGCCGGTTGGGACCATTTTCGTAGAAGTAAATAATTTTTTTTTCGCGTTATTACGCGAAACTAACGCGTTATTACACGAAACTAACGCGTTATATCGCGAAACTTTCGCGTTATTACGTGAAAATTTCGCGTTATAACGCGAAAAAAAATTCTTCTACGAAAATGGTCCCCATCGGCTTTCGTATGATTAAGATATTTGGTTTAGTTTTGATTTTCCCTATTATTGGTAATTCCTTTTTTTTACACAGGACATCATGAAGGATCTGGCGGCGCGGTATGGCCATACGGTAAAGGAGTATAGGGGAGAATATATGGCCGTTATCCAGGCCATCGCAAGAAATCCTAGAACAGGGGAGATAACTGCATTTTCAGACGAAAGAAAAATATCAGGAAAAGCGAAATTCTTAACAGAGGAGATTGAAGTGACTTTGTAATTAGATATTGATTATTAATCAGTAATTAGTATTGACTAATTATGCAGATTATTATATTTTTGCTTTTCTTACATGATGTACATCTAGATTTTGCCCAATCGCATACTCGGGGAAGCTTATTGTATGCCTCAATCGATACCTGTATATATACTGGACATACAGTTGATGTATTTTGCTTTCAGAAAATGTTTTTTTTTTTAAATAATTAGAGAGAATATTTACTATACTACTCGACGGATGTGCATCAGATTATATATGTATATTTTATTTCATACTGTCACAGAGTGTGCGTGTGTGTGTGTGTGTGGTTTTTTTTTATATATTATTCTTTTATTTGAGAGAGGAATGATATTTAACATTTTAGAATTAGGATATTTATCGATAATTTTACGTAAACGAATATTGAAACGCCAGTCAATAAATCTGACCGTTGGTTGTATGATGGAATAAAAAACTAAATAAAAGTGTTTTTTTAGACATAGCTATGCCAAACACCAATGTCATGGTAATACGCGACGTCAGTATACAAGAAAGATTTCTCGGAGACCATTTTTTCTTCATTGACGTCTACTGCTTCCATTAGAATACTTGTTACCAATGTTTTCTCTTTCCGCTCGGATCTATTTTTAGTCTAAGACCCTTAAGCCTAAATGAATTATACGGCGCCCTTTCCGAGGACCTTGGATTGAAATCCAGTAAACAGACATTATATATATATATATATATATATACATACAGCATGTGTCTCGGTTTATAAATCACCTCTAAACGGTAATGGAATATTTCCATTAAAAGTAATCAATGTATTTTGCAATATTTTGAATGACAGAAAGGAACAAGGATGTGATCATATTTCATGTAAATTCCTTTTATTTACCATGGTAACGTAATCAATATCCGTCAGTGGTGCCTTGCAATAGTGCGGAAAGCAATGTTGGCGAATTATGCGGCCAACAAGTTGTTATTTAATGAACGAAACGCCAAGATGACGTCATAGCGAGCCGCCGGAGTAATATGACGATGGATCATCAGAAAAATGTAATACCGAACACCGCGGCTACGATGACGTATTACCGAATCACCAGAGCGACGAAACAACGAAACAACCGTTACAATTTACCTAGCATTCAGAAACGCAAAAGCGACGTAACGTTGGGTAGACTAGGATTGCTTTTGACTATCTATCCAGACCTTCAGCCGACCCGGCACGTGGCACAAAAACACAAACTGAAGAAACAATATAAGAAATAATAATAAAAAAAAATAACCCCCCCCCCTCCCCCCCCCCCCCCCCCCCCCCCAAACAAAAAACAAAAAACAGAAAAACAGTAAAATCAATTAAAAAAAAAAAAAAAAAAAAAAATGAAAAAAAAAAAAAAATAATTACAATTTTTTAAGACAAATTTATGCCAAAGATCGTGTCATGGTAATAAGCGACTTACAGTTTACATACAAGAAAGATTTCTCCGAGACCGGTTTTTCTTCATTGATGTCTGCTGCTTCCATTAGAATACTTCTTACCAATATTTCTCTTTCCGCTCGGATTATTATATTTTTTGCGGGGATTAAGGGTTGGGTTGGAGGGGGTTGAGGTTCGGGTGTGTCTTTGTGTGTTTGGGGTACATGGGGGAGGGGGCATATTGAAATAAGGCTAGAATAAAATTTCCTAAAAATGACACCGGATGTAGGCTAATGTACATCGTGCGTCATTTTTACAGAATTACATACATGTATATACACTAGGAAAGGTTAAGACACACGTAGCCATTCACAAATTCTCACTTCCCTGTGTCATGGGATCGCACGCACGAAGTCAGTACTTTCCGCTGTTCAGACATGACGAGCAGAACACATAATGTCATCCATACGGTCTGCCATTGTGAGGAACTGTTGTTTCGAATTACCATTAAATCACCTCTCATTATGTTTGTCAACAATCACGGTTTCAAGGACGGAACACGTTACAATCGGCATTAATTTCAATCCGAATTCGATTTCTTTTTCAAAGCATACAGCTGATGTGCTATCAAACTTAATGTGGTGTTACTGTTATTTGTAGTTTTTGTTTTTTGTTTTTTTATCTCCAGTTTTTAATTCTTTTTGTTTTTCATTTTTTTTTTCATTTTTTTTTTTTAAATAAAAGATGAACAAATGATCAGCAATTCTCCTCCTTCTAAATGCCGTTTTCTTCACATGTAATCAATTCAAATTTGAGAATCTTTGTATGAAAATTGAATTATGATTTCACCCTTTTTTATCGATAATTCAAGATGCATGTTTTATCTTCATTAATTCAGAAATCCATAATTTGTTCCAAAATCAATGCAAATCGAAGATAAGCTGAACAAATGTAAAATACAATTTAATGAAATTGCTTGAGAAGTGTTGGCCTTATATATAGCTGAATCGAACACAAATTATCAATAAACCCACAGTAAGAACATAAAATGCATGCACTCGCCTTATTGTCGTTATTTTCAATCAAGCCTCACTCTTTCGATAAGATTTTATGTTTTACGTTAAGGAAATCGAATATAAACTGCGGCCAATATATCTGTCTAAATGTCTGCCCTTTTTATCAGTTAATTATCATGATTTTGAAGATGTCATTGGCATTTCATAACTCAATGCTGTTCGTCCTGTTACAGCAACAACTGAACTTAACGAGACCAATTTAGGAAAATATTCTTGCGATTTTTTGTTTTTCTTTTGTTTTGTTTTTTTGGTTTTGTTTTTTTTTCATTTTTAGTTTTTGTTTTTTGTTTTTTTTTTTTTGCTTTTGTTTTTGACAGAATTACCGCGAAATGTATTTAATATGTTCGCGCGTTGGTTATGATGTAAACATGACACGAATCATCAAGTTTAATTGACAGTTTTCAATTTTTCATTTTCTCATTTTCTTTTAAACTTTGATATCTAAATAAATCAATGTGTCAACAAATTGAAAAAGATGATTTAGTAAATACTTAAATAATTAAATGCTTAAAATTTTCAAACAGTAAAATCAGAGTGAGCGTAGTTCACTTTATAAGAACAGAGAGCGTTGCCAGTAATGTCTCGCAGACCCATAAAGTACTTACAACTTGTACATACAATATTGGCGATTTTTTGTAGCTTCAAATGGTCATTATCGATTTTGATTGTCCCTAATGTGTATCTAGAAGATGTGGACATGACCGTTATAAGAGCTAAGCGTGAACAATTACGATAAGCCTTTTGGCCACGCGCACTTACCTAAACCGATGACCGCTGATGTACTTCCGGTGAGATTTTGTCCCTAATGGCGGCAATAATTTGCCCGAAATAGTTATCAGTGTTTTTACAGATACGATTGATATAATTGGTCTTTATTGTTCAAATACAACAAATAAATAGTAAAAATGGGATCACAGCTGGACAGCATTGTCTCGTCCGCCGCTCGAATGTCAACTGGAGTTCAAGACGTTGGTTAAATGTTTATAGCCGCAGTGACGGAAATATCTGTGAAATGAATATTTGATTTTGTTATTGTCCTTCTATCCTATCAATGCCACTTAAATCCTGACCAATAGGATCATACATACCTGTTAATCCTCCGATAATAGCGTCCGTTATTAGCTAGGATGTATCTTTTTACCAAGCATAACGTGAGCTGTCTTTCTAAAGCGAGTATGTTACACTACATGTTCATTGATTGGCTGACAGCATAACCCATTATCCAATTAAAGAAACCAGAACAATCATCAATTGTGGATATTAGTCATTCCGAGAGGGTTATAGCTCTGAAACTATAAACCGGGCGATAGTAGTCAAACATAAAATATGTCCCGGTGATTGCACAATCTAATTAAAATTAGACTTGTAATTACCGCTCCTTAACGATACACTGCAATACTTGTATTACAGTGTATCGTAGAGTATCGTAGAGGAATGGAAATTGCATGTCTAATTTTAATTAAATTGGGTGATTGCAGATATTGGCCTTATTTTAGGATTCATATTGGAAAGTTCTGCTTGTCTTCTGGTTTGGTTCCGGCACAGAACAATAAATATATAGACAATCATAGGGTCCTGTCAAGAATTTCCAACATATATATATATGTATTATAGTGGCAAGTCCCTGTGGTAAGTGGACAAAAATGAATGCGTTATCTTTGCAAGAAGTACTTCACTATTTCGTTAGCGATTGATAAAATGAAAACACAATTAACAGTACTAAATCTTGTAAACTTTGTAGAACAGCGATGATCATTTTACTGAAGGGTTCTTCAGCCTAATGAATACATATCATAAAAGTGTCTCATTTGTGGCGATACCTTACAATTCTCGCAAGACAATCACTTTTCGCCTTCCGGAAACCACTCGTGGAAGATTCCTGGAAAATTTTGTGTTCAGAATCTATACAAGGGAATGCGGTTAATCTGTCCCCGAACTTAAATGGGAAAACATACATGCTTTGGGATTACCAAACTCCTAATCCAGTAAACGGAAGCCTTCCACGTGTGAGGAAACATTGGCGGGAAGTATGCGGATGATACATGACATCTCGTGCGTTCGCTTTCCGTCAGCCAAATACGAGGAAAGATCAGAACTAGTAACGATACACTTCTTCTGTAAACCAATATGAAGGAAGAGTCTTTAAGAAGGTGTTCAGTAGTCGAATTCTTTATTTGCTTAAATTTTACAACCGATCACACTAACACATGTCATGACACAATATTTACATTCATCGCGAACTTTAGAAACAGCAGAGTGTTTTGAAAAGTGAATAGTGTGAACTTCTGCTATCGGCATCGGAATAGTTTACTTGAATTGTTTATTCATTTGATAATCTATAGTCATAACGCGACCATATCGCCGCGCATTGCCCGAGTTTCCCCTAACCTTGGTACCATGTCTGGTTTATAGGCCCTACACTAGACATGGTGTCAGGGCCAGATGAAACTTGCTGAGAAAATGTTAAGAAAAGCTGGAAAAATAAATATACATATATAAATCCAGTTTCTGTGCCTATGCATAAGGGCCTAGTCCTATCGAGACACATTCTTACGGAAGTAGTCAGAGAAAGTTTAAATACAAACTTTCAACTGGAATCTAAAGAGAAATTATTGATAAAACAAACGGAAAAAAACTATCAGAAATATAAAAAGTTGGTTTGGTTTTTCAAACGTTTTCAAATGCAATTTATTCGAACATCAGTCGTTCATGCCATCAGATTTTAGCAAATTGAGTGGAGAGTGTAATAAAATTCAGCGGTATCTGAAATGCTCGTGAATTCGTAAGTAGAAAGGCTTATAACGTTGTTCAAATTTGATTTATAGCAAACTAAAAAAATGGTAATAATAATTATATAAAAAAAATGGGAAAAAAAGATCAAAAAGGCAAATAGTGATTGGGTGGCAATAAAACAAATGGATTGGACGTCCCCGGTCGATGTAGTAAATCTAGTGGCTATCGCTCACCAATTATCTACACACGACATATCCATTACGTCAAGTCACGGCTGACTGACGACACTGCCGTCGTCGGCCGTTACGCCGCCATATCGGATATCACCACAAGTGTCGGCAGCGATAACGAGGCTGATATACAGACATTTAGCGGGGTTGTCTTCCTGTTTTATCGGTCGGAAAACTTAACAAATGTACACTGTAGCGACAAATTTAGTGTGAATGTGGAGAATGGCTGACTCAGGCTCAGGTTGGACATTTTTTCTGTGCTGCAGCGAGCGTATTACACTGTATGGAGGTCAAAATAGCTTTAATATGTATTGGAATAATTCAGCTTTGATGTTTAGATTATATATGGTAAGTCACGGTGTGAAACAAAACAAGAACACAAAAAAAACGAGAAAAAAAATGTCGGAATGATAAGTTACAAATAGAAGTTACACTGACCTCTAAGTTACACTGACCTCTAAGTTACACTGACCTCTTAGTTACACTGACCTATTAGTTACACTGACCTCTTAGTTACACTGACCTATTAGTTACACTGACCTTTTAGTTACTCTGATCTATTAGTTACTCTGACCTATTAGTTACACTGACCTATTAGTTACACTGACCTATTAGTTACACTGACCTCTTAGTTACACTGACCCCTTAGTTACACTGACCTCTAAGTTACACTGACATATACTTTACACTGACCTCTAAGTTACTCTGACCTATTAGTTACACTGACCTCTTAAGTACACTGATCTCTAAGTTACACTAACCTCTTAGTTACACTAACCTCTTAGTTACACTAACCTCTTAGTTACACTGACCTCTTGGTTACACTGACCTCTTAGTTACACTGACCTCACAGTTACACTGACATATAATTTACACTGACCTCTAAGTAACAATGACCTATTAGTTACACTGACCTATTAGTTACACTGACCTCTTAGTTACACTGACCTCTAAGTTACTCTGACCTATTAGTTACACTGACCTATTAGTTACACTGACCTCTAAGTTATACTGACCTCTGAGTAACACTGACCTCTGAGTTACACTGACATCTAAGTTATACTGACCTCTTAGTTGCACTGACCTCTTAGTTACACTGACATATACTTTACACTGACCTCTAAGTTACTCTGACCTATTAGTTACACTGACCTCTTAAGTACACTGATCTCTAAGTTACACTAACCTCTTAGTTACACTAACCTCTTAGTTACACTAACCTCTTAGTTACACTAACCTCTTAGTTACACTGACCTCTTGGTTACACTGACCTCTAAGTTACACTGACCTCTTAGTTACACTGACCTCTTAGTTACACTGACCTCTCAGTTACACTGACATATAATTTACACTGACCTCTAAGTTACAATGACCTATTAGTTACACTGACCTATTAGTTACACTGACCTCTTAGTTACACTGACCTCTAAGTTACTCTGACCTATTAGTTACACTGACCTATTAGTTACACTGACCTCTAAGTTATACTGACCTCTGAGTAACACTGACCTCTGAGTTACACTGACATCTAAGTTATACTGACCTCTTAGTTGCACTGACCTCTTAGTTACACTGACCTCTAAGTTACACTGACATATATGTTACACTGAGCTCTAAGTTACACTGACCTCTTAGTTACACTGACCTCTAAGTTACACTTTCTTCTAAGTTACACTGACATATACGTTACATTGACCTCTTATTTACACTTACGTCTAAGTTACACTGACATATACGTTAACTGACCTCTAAGTTACACTGACCTTTTAGATACACTGACCTCTTAGTTACACTGACCTCTAAGTTACACTGACATATACGTTACACTGACCTCTAAGTTACACTGACCTCTTAGTTACACTGACCTCTAAGTTACACTGACCTCTAAGTTACACTGACATATTAGTTACACTGACATATTAGTTACACTGACCTATTAGTTACACTGACCTATTAGTTACACTGACATATTAGTTACACTGACCTATTAGTTACACTGACCTCTTAGTTACACTGACCTCTTAGTTACACTGACCTCTAAGATACACTGACCTTTAAGTTACACTGACCTCTAAGTTATATTGACCTCTAAGTTACACTGGTCTCTAAGATACACTGACCTCTAAGTTACACTGAACTCTAAGTTACACTGACCTCTATGTTACACTGACCTCGTAGTAACACTGACCTCTACGTTACAATGACCTCTTAGTTACACTGACCTCTTAGTTACACTGACCTCTAAGTTACACTGACATATATGTTACACTGAGCTCTAAGTTACACTGACCTCTTAGTTACACTGACCTCTAAGTTACACTGACCTCTGAGTTACACTTTCTTCTAAGTTACACTGACATATACGTTACATTGACCTCTTATTTACACTTACGTCTAAGTTACACTGACATATACGTTAACTGACCTCTAAGTTACACTGACCTTTTAGTTACACTGACCTCTTAGTTACACTGACCTCTAAGTTACACTGACATATACGTTACACTGACCTCTAAGTTACACTGACCTCTTAGTTACACTGACCTCTAAGTTACGCTGACCTCTTAGTTACATTTACTTCTAAGTTACACTGACATATACGTTACACTGACATCTAAGTTACACTGACCTATTAGTTACACTGACATATTAGTTACACTGACCTATTAGTTACACTGACCTATTAGTTACACTGACCTCTTAGTTACACTGACATCTTAATTACATTTACTTCTAAGTTTCACTGACATCTTAGTTACACTGACCTCTAAGATACACTGACCTTTAAGTTACACTGAACTCTAAGTTATATTGACCTCTAAGTTACACTGACCTCTAAGATACACTGACCTCTAAGTTACACTGAACTCTAAGTTACATTGACATCTATGTTACACTGACCTCTAAGTTACACTGACCATTAAGTTATACTGACCTATTAGTTACACTGACCTCTATGTTACTCTGACCTATTAGTTACACCGACCTATTAGTTACACCGACCTATTAGTTACACTGACCTCTTAGTTACACTGACCTCTAAGTTACACTGACCTCTAAGTTACACTGACCTCTTAGTTACACTGACCTCTAAGTTACACTGACATATACGTTACACTGACCTCTTAGTTACACTGACCTCTAAGTTATATTGACCTCTAAGTTACAATGACCTCTTAATTACACTGACCTCTTAGTTACACTGACCTCTAAGTTACACTGACATATATGTTACACTGAGCTCTAAGTTACACTGACCTCTTAGTTACACTTTCTTCTAAGTTACACTGACATATACGTTACATTGACCTCTTATTTACACTTACGTCTAAGTTACACTGACATATACGTTAACTGACCTCTAAGTTACACTGATCTTTTAGTTACACTGACCTCTTAGTTACACTGACCTCTAAGTTACACTGACATATACGTTACACTGACCTCTAAGTTACACTGACCTCTTAGTTACACTGACCTCTAAGTTACGCTGACCTCTTAGTTACATTTACTTCTAAGTTACACTGACATATACGTTACACTGACATCTAAGTTACACTGACATATTAGTTACACTGACATATTAGTTACACTGACCTATTAGTTACACTGACCTATTAGTTACACTGACCTCTTAGTTACACTGACATCTTAATTACATTTACTTCTAAGTTTCACTGACATCTTAGTTACACTGACCTCTAAGATACACTGACCTTTAAGTTACACTGAACTCTAAGTTATATTGACCTCTAAGTTACACTGACCTCTAAGATACACTGACCTCTAAGTTACACTGAACTCTAAGTTACATTGACATCTATGTTACACTGACCTCTAAGTTACACTGACCATTAAGTTATACTGACCTATTAGTTACACTGACCTCTATGTTACTCTGACCTATTAGTTACACCGACCTATTAGTTACACCGACCTATTAGTTACACTGACCTCTTAGTTACACTGACCTCTAAGTTACACTGACATATACGTTACACTGACCTCTTAGTTACACTGACCTCTAAGTTACACTGACCTCTTAGTTACACTGACCTCTAAGTTATATTGACCTCTAAGTTACACTGACCTCTAAGTTACACTGACCTCTTAGTTACACTGACCTCTAAGTTACACTGACATATACGTTACACTGACCTCTTAGTTACACTGACCTCTAAGTTATATTGACCTCTAAGTTACACTGACCTCTAAGTTACACTGACCTCTTAGTTACACTGACCTCTAAGTTACACTGACATATACGTTACACTGACCTCTTAGTTACACTGACCTCTAAGTTATATTGACCTCTAAGTTACACTGACCTCTAAGTTACACTGACCTCTAAGTTACACTGACCTTTTTCTTAGTACAGTAACATTGACGTCTGAGTCATCCATACTTGTAGACAGTACACAGTTCTTTTACACGGGTACGCAAACAACGTCACTGCCGTTATTTCGACGGCCATTTTGTACATGTACCATATCTTCGGTAAGTTGTCAACCCGCGTTGTACAGACAGACCTCGCGGAACCCAGACAAACACGGTGAAGTTAAGTATGATCTAATTTCCCCCCAACAACGCTTAATCTGTTTATATCGCATAACAGGGCTACTGTATACCCTATGTACGGCTTTGTAACCTTTGTAGATTTCTGGCTCGGAAATCCTGTCTTTCAGAAATCCTGTCTCTCAGAAATTCGGTTTCTCAGAAATCCGGTCTCTCAGAAATCCGGTTTCTCAGAAATCCGGTCTCTCGGAAATCCGGTTAAGAAACATACATTTTTCATTTGCCCATTTTATACATATATATATATAAATATCACAATGTTATATCAGAATTTACTTCATTATTGTTTTAATACAGATGTATTTAGACATGTTAACGAAATATGACCTTTTTCTCAAAAGTCAATATTGCATAACAAATTCCACAGCGACGAGAGAATTTGCTAGTCTATGTGCATTTGGAGTACATTTTTCAGATTTTTTTTTGGAGAGGGGAGGGGTTAGATCAAATGACAGTTCTCTCGGTTTCCGTTATAAGGCATTAAATTATGAGGGGTGTCATTTTTGCTGAATTTTAATCTTCCTTTTTTTTCTACATATTGAGATTGGTTAATTTTTATTGAATACGAACATACGAGTTCACGTACATATACAAAAATAATATTGATGAATCTTTAAATTGATGAATTATAAATGATAAAAATTACTGAATATCAAAATGGATACAAAAATAAATAAATGAATGAATATTAAATACATGTCAAAATAATTTAAAAAAAACGTTGCATTTGTGTATGAATCACCAGTCCATCTAGCTTACAGTAGATTAAGTACGGGGTTGCTCTATACAGACAAACTATTTCCTAAAAGGAAGGAAACCGTTAAAGAAACTGTTTTAGGAATTTAATGTGAAGGAAAATGTTCGACCGACATTTAGGTAAGTTTAGATATTGGTACTTGTGTCAAGCATTGGATTCTTGCGTTCATGCATAATATCATAACGAGTCTAAACGGCGGGTACTTCATCGTGACGAAAATGGAGCAAACCCCTCAAAGAAAATCAATATCATTCAATGAAATGGACATTCTTGGGCAAAGTAATACCAGCTGATAGCCGCCATTATCGAAAGTGTACTTCACCGACAAAATGTCGTCAACACAGCTTGGTCCATGGTCCAAGAGGCTCAGGCGAACACGATTCTATGAATGCGGACGTTGGCAAAGTACTTGTTGGCTTCAAAGGGAATTTTTACCGGGTAATTCATGAAAATATGGATGATGAAAATATAAATGTATAAACGATGAAAATAGAGACAATTAAAGTATATAGGATGTCGATGAAAATAAAGACGATGAAAGTATATAGGAAAACGATGAAAATATAGACGATGAAAGTATATAGGATAGCGATGAAAATATAGACGATGAAAGTATACAGGAGAACGATGGAAATATAGACGATGAAAGTATAGACGATGAAAGCATATAGGATTACGATGAAAATACGGATGATGAAAGTATAGACGACGAAAGTATATAGGATAACGATGAAAATCTAGACAATAACAAGATTATCAATATTGATAAATCTGATTCAGCATGAATCCTCAACGCTTTTCATTGAATTTTGTCTTTGTTCATATGACATTCATATTGCACATGAATGCCAACCAAAAGCAGCTCGATTTTGAAATTAATGCAATGATGAATTCTGGTAGTATGTGTACAAGGACCTGAGGTGGAATGCGAGCCTCTTTTTTATTTTTCAAAGATTCATTCTTTTTCCTGACAAGACTCGACACCTATAATTAATTAAGAGAAAACTCCGTTTTGATATTTCGTTTGTAACTAGAAAAATCACAATCGCGGGGTAGACTCTAATTAGTCTAAAAGGCTTCCTAATTAAGATGTTGTTTCTTTCTTTGTAGGAGAAAAATGATAATGAAAATACGTATATTTCCGAAGTGATTTGTTCTTTTAAGTCCAACATTGTCCGATATAATGATATCTTATATTTGAAGTGATATTGACCTAAGTTTCGATACATGTACACTGAATGATAAACTTTGAAAAAATCTATGAATACCAAATCAAAGCTCTGTTAATAGATTTACAGCAATGTGGCTGCAAATACGAAGTTCGTAGTTACAAATGTCATGTAAAGCGTGGCTAATTAAATGACGCACTATTCGTACTTTAGCTTACCAATCATTGCCAAAAACAGAGCTAGCGAAATTAAACCTTCCCTGACCTTGGAAATGTAAAACTAATATCCTTACGTCATCTTAAAAGATAGAAAACACAGAAGATGGATATCAATGACGAAGGATCGAAATGCCTTAATTACCGAAAGACTCCGAAAACCGGAAATGACTCGTATAGCAATTTGTCCAATCGCTGTCCTTTATAGCTGTTGTTGAAACTGTATCTATAGATCTTAATTGATATGAGACACTCATAAAATGCGATCTCCCGAAAAGAAAAAAATCAAATTGGCTCGTTATTTTCTGACCGTTTCGTATTTCTTTAATTAAAGGAGTTTTTATTTCATGAGATTTTATGACGCGACTCTCTCCAAGGTTCGCATAATAAAAACTTAGTGACAAGTTACTTTTTTTATCACATAGTTTAAAAAACCTACATGTAGGATTTGAAAACGTTCTAAAGTATATCACGTTACTGCAATACATGAAAGATATTTTATGGACGAAATCGCTGGTAACAATCTGATTATGGAATAAATGTGGTTTCAGATAAAATTTTGTTTCGTCTTTTATTTTACAGAAATTTAACTTAATTGTTATGAATGCTGCAGTATCAGACATAGGACAAGGTACATGTATGTTTCATGTTACTGAGTGGCCGCGGTGGCCGAGTGGTTAAGGTGTCCCGACACTTTATTACTAGCCCTCCACCTCTGGGTTGCGAGTTCGAAACCTACGTGGGGCAGTTGCCAGCTACTGACTGTAGGCCGGTGGTTTTTCTCCGGGTACTGCGGCTTTCCTCCACCTCCAAACCTGGCACGTCCTTAAATGACCCTGGCTGTTAATAGGACGTTAAACAAAAACAAACCAAACATTCATTTTACTTTATAATAGTCGAGACATTATGCATGAGGATTTTTGATAAAAAATCTAATTGTAAATATTTTCAGTTGCAATTTTGTTTTAAATGTTGTGCAATATAAAATTGAAAAACATAAATGCACCAACAGGAATATTGAACAACTATGTTCTTGATTGCACAGGCGCTTGCATATGAAATGCTGATTTAAAAAAGTATACATATGGGAGGGGTCTGGGTACTTTGGAAAGTTTTAGAAATTAACATTTTATATGCAAGTGTCTGTGATTGACTGTACACTAAAAGGATAAAAACAAACAAAAGGTGATGAAACAATTCTTAACCCAAATAATGCAACTATATACATGTATACGGAGTAAATAATACCACATCAAAATATGTATCAGTAAGTTTTGAGATGACCCCTATATCTGTGCCAGCGTGTAACATTCCGTGATAAGTTTTGAGATGACCCCTTATATCTCTGTCAGCGTGTAACATTCCGTGATAGGAACACATCTGTTACAAAATCGAGTGCACATACGACATCCAGATTTAGTTGTGCCAAACGTGTACCATTTCATTCGGAACTCCTCGGGATTTTTTTTCGGCATAGGCGTCTAATTTTGTTTTGGCCCCGGATATGACGCGACAGGTGGCGTTTCTGTCAAGATGAAGTACGTGATTGGTCAATGTAGCGGTCAATGCAAAATGCAGATATACAGTTTAAAACGAAACAAAGTTAAAGGGACCTCACGGTAAACCAATATTTATTTTGTATTTTCTATCATATTATTGGGTATATCATTGCCAACGTGTAATTGTCAAAGGCAAATCATCGATAACTTACCCAGTAATCAGTGGTATTCCCCAAGGAAGTGTACTAGGTCCAATACTGTTTGTAATATATATAAATGATCTTCCTGAAATAACAGCTTCCCAGTCGCCATTATTTGCAGATGACACTAAACTATACAGGCAGATAAACAGCAATGATGATGTTAAAATACTTCAAAATGATCTGGACAAACTTCAAATTTGGTCAAATACATGGCTACTGAAATTTCACCCAAAGAAGTGTAAAGTTCTCTCAATTAAATCTTCTGAGAAAAGACAATACTACATGTCAGGACCGGGTGAAGAAAAATTTCAACTAGAAAACATTACGTGTGAGAAGGATATTGGTGTCATGATCGACGAAGATCTGAACTTTAAAAAACACATACAATTAAGTGTCAACAAAGCAAATAGCATAGTTGGATTGATACGGAGATCATTTGTGTATTTAGATGAATCAATGTTTACATTACTATTTAAAGCACTAGTAAGACCCCATCTTGAATATGCTGCGAGCGTCTGGAACCCTTTCAGAATTAACGATATTGATCTGATTGAAAATGTGCAGAGGAGGGCAACTAAACTCATCCCAGGACTTAAAACGCTATCGTATTCGGAACGTTTGGAAAGATTAAATCTTCCAACACTTTCACATCGGAGAACTAGAGGAGATGTCATCAATGTTTTTAAAATAATGAACAATATATATGATAGTCGAGTAACGAAAAACTTTTTCCAAATGGATAATAACAACAGAACTAGAGGTCACTCCCAGAAAATTTTCAAAAAACGATGTCGACGGGATGCAAGGAAACACTTCTTCAGCTATCGAATTGTTGATCTCTGGAACAGTCTTCCCCAACATGTCATAAATGCAGAAACTGTTTATCAGTTTGAAATCCTAATGGACAATTATTGGAAAAATAACCGGTTTATATCTAAAGAACAATAATCTCCAAATGCTACATGTTCATTGCACCGGACTGATATTATTTAATTATTATTTCTTTGTAATTTACTGGATATGGATATAGAGGCTTTCAGCCTGCGTCCATAATGTTTCCTAATAAATCCTAATAAATATATCTTTTAAAAAATTAACCTTCTGAACAATAACCATTCGAATTTGATGATGTATGTACATAAAAAATCAATTATCAATTATTAAAAGGTTATCACTCTGAATATGCAAATTTTGTGACATATACGATAAACGCATGCGCACAACAAACTAAAACACATGGAAACAAAAATGGCTTCCATTGTGAATCGACTGCGGTTGGAAACGATAACAGCTTCCGCAATGAAGAGAATAATAGGGAAATGGGTCAAACACAATCCTAGAATTAAACTTGGGAAGCAGTACAATAGATTGTAACAGTTCAAACATGAAAACAGCAGTAATACGGACGCCGCTCGTATTCTGCTTGATTGTTTGATAGTAGGTCATGACAATCTCTGTAATATTTACACAAACTCTGTAATATTAACACAAACTCTGTAATAGTTCCACAAGCTCGGTAATATTTACACAGTCTGTACCGGTACATTGCTACTGTCACTATACTATATGAACAGTGTTTACACTTATTTACACATAAATATGTGTGCCGTAATATATGTACAGAACGTGTTATTTAACATTTAAACCACTGTATAATATCGTTATCCAACTAACCCAGGCGGAATATAGATATCGCCTAGTAAACTATCGTCTGTTTGTGTTGCCACGATTTCAAAACAGTCACGTAATAATTTAAAAATAATTTCCGCGCTAAATTAAGAGGGGGATTCCCAACTAAATCGAGTGGTCAAGCTGAACATTGGGACAGCACAGAAACATAACTGGAAAGGAACAAAACGCGTACATTCAGTGAAAATTGCAACGTTTATCGTGATGTCCCTTTTAAATTGAATGCAAGCTGAATAAGTGGATGCATCTATTCAAATGACACATTTGCAGTCCTATTATCACCAAAAATGATTCAAACTGATATAATTTTGTTATCCGTGCTGAAACTGCGTATTTATTAATTAAAATGTAGTTCATTAATTTATTTCACCAGTAGTTTTACATTATAACCACCAGCATTAAAACTATGCCGTTTATCTTTTTTAAAGATATTTCTTGTTTTAATGAAACCCGAGGAGTTCCGGATGTTACCATTTATAATGCCAAATTAGCTTAAACATAATACTTTAGAAGCTACAATTACTACTACATAATCAGAAGGTTTAAACCCCCGAAGTGTTTGATCAAAGACACATCCACAAGAATTTGACACAAGAGTTTAAACCCCTTGAGGTTCGTAACCACACGGTCGGTACAAACCGCGCGGTTTGGAATTTGTTTCCCTGAGGACACATCCACACAATACGAATATATGCACGGTCTCGGAATTTTTATGGAACTGTATCCCATATATCTTGGGTTTTTTTATCTCCTTTTTTGTCTTTATATTCTAATAGAAGTCTTTACGTAATTTAGATATAAGAGTTTCCGTAATGACCTCGTATGTTCAGATCGGCTATCTGATACAGCCCCGTACAACATAATCTATCGATAATGGAAAGGCAGCCCCTACATGGTCTCAGAAACATCCACATACAATTGCCAATGCTAGCATCTCTCATTGTCAAATAAAACTGTTCTTGGGAGTCGTATTATCCCTAGAAAACATAAGATACAGACTTACACAAAAAACATTGCTGATTTTGTCTCGACAATTTTCCGGATAAGATGTATTCCTAATTTCGCTATAGTAGATGGTCTATAAATAGACACTGCACGTGCTTTACGGTTATTGACCATTAGTGTCCTAAGTAAACGAAATGCATATATCGTATTGCGTGATCTGCTGGTCGATCGAAGAGTCGGAAGCAAAGCTATCAATATAAATGGAGAGTTACTGATGAAATACCTGATACCGGGAAAATATTATTGTTATGGCAATGGAGAAAACGCTTAGAGATAGGAAGAGTAGGGAAGAGAGAGAGAGAGAGAGAGAGAGAGAGAGAGAGAGAGAGAGAGAGAGAGAGGGGGGGGGGGGGGGGGGGGGGATTCCTTCCTCGGGCGGCATGGACCATAAACGTTCTGAAATATTGGACGTTAGCATAAAGATAAACAGAAACCCGTGTACCGGTATGAAAATTCGCATCAACATACATACTTAAGAACGAACATAAAAGATTCCGTACGTATGAATGTCTGCTTGAACATAATTATTTTCTGTTGGTATAAACACCAGCATGAACAAAATATATTCGTTCGGTAGTTAAAACTTCGCATGGATAAAATATAATCTTTCTGTAGGTATGAACGTCCGCATGGACATAAATATAATCTTTATGTAGGTATAAACGTCCGCATGGACATAAATATAATCTTTATGTAGGTATGAACGTCCGTATGGACATAAATATAATCTTCTGTATGTATGAACGTCCGTATGGATATAAATATAATCTTCTGTAGGTATGAACGTCCGTATGGATATAAATATAATCTTTATGTAGGAATGAACGTCCGCATGGATATAAATATAATCTTTATGTAGGTATGAACGTCCGTATGGATATAAATATAATCTTCTGTAGGTATGAACGTCCGTATGGATATAAATATAATCTTCTGTAGGTATGAACGTCCGTATGGATATAAATATAATCTTCTGTAGGTATGAACGTCCGTATGGATATAAATATAATCTTCTGTAGGTTGAACGTCCGTATGGATATAAATATAATCTTCTGTAGATATGAACGTCCGTATGGATATAAATATAATCTTCTGTAGGTATGACCGTCCGTATGGATATAAATATAATATTCTTTATGTATGAACGTCCACATGAACATAAACATAAGCTTGCATGTAGATGTCCGCATAAATATGAATTTTTATTTTAGAATGACCCTCCGCAGGATCTTAAACATGCCTAGTTAACATGTACAATGTCAGACTTTATATATTGACGGTAGTATGAATGTTAACAAAAGTTGCTGTAGTTCTGGAAATTGGCACAAGCATCCTTCAGCATAAACTATATAGGACATAAGCAAAAAAAGATGTATTATTATACATGTATATATATACATCCATGCTCTAAATAAAAAAGGATCTTAATCAAAACATGACCTTAATAAACAAAATCTTAATAAAAACATGATCTAAATCAAAACATAATCTTAATAAAAAAAACATAATCTTAATAAAAAAACATAATCTTAATAAAAAAAACATAATCTTAATAAAAAAACATTATCTTAATAAAAAAACATTATCTTAATAAAAATCATGATCCTAACCAATCTCAGTAGTCTTAATTAACATAACACTGATCTACATCAACCTTCTTTGTGTGTTATAAATAAATTCACATACATACAAACAACAACAAAATCCACCACCCCCCGTCCGTAAGTATTTAAATAAACATTAACATACCGTAAAACTGTTCATGTTTTTTTTTCTCTTCATTTTGATAAAGACGATTTTTAACAAATTAATACGTTTAGCTAGAAATAACGTTTGATGAAATATTGGCGGAACAACGGTACCGGTAATAGCTGTAAAACAAGATTTATTAAATCTCTGATTAAAGAAAGCCTAAGAAATCCCAAGTTCGATAAGACCGCAACATCAACTGTTTGTATTTAAACAGCTTCGCTCGCTATGTGTCCTATCGATCATACACAATGTACGTCATCGCCCCTGTCACGTGATCGGGAGCACATGGGAGCTGGACCTCCTATCACTTTGAAGCCAGTCAGGACAAGCGGTACTAATTCAATATTTATATCTTAATTAATAAGTGTACAATAACAGAATGCACCTGTCTGGTTTCCACGCATCAAAAATCGCAATGCGCATGCGCAGCTGTCATACACCAAACGGCGCTGTCATAGGGCTGCAATTAGGATCACTTCAATGTTTGCTTATCTTGACAACTGATTCAACACTGTTGCACTGTGTGTGGCGGGCTGACAGATCTGCGTGAGGGGGACGCTTCGTTGTCATGCAGGGACTGTCATGCACGTTGCATGCACGCATCGAGCCTGTCTCCTCACATAAGCTTCCGTAGCGAATTTTGTCAAATCGATGGCAACGCACCGAGAACAGTAAGATAGTATTTCTGGTATCTTCGGAGTACTCAACTTGTCTTCGCTGAAACATGATGTGTCTTAAATAACAGTGACATGGAATCTCTACAGACAAACAAAAGGTCTATTTTTGCGCCCAAATCATCTCTGATTCCACGGCTCTCAGAATCACACAATCGCCGAAACTCAAACAAAATTGTCATAAATGTCGGCGGTGTACGATTTGAAACTTATAAAACGACTCTTAAAAGTATTCCGGATACACGACTATCATGGTTAACGGATCATTCCGGACACAATCCGGATTACGATCCTTTAACCGGAGAATATTTTTTCGACCGACATTCTGGAATGTTTCAAATGATTCTGAACTATTACAGAACAGGAAAGTTACACGTATCCATGGACGTCTGTGGTCCGGCGTTTGAGGAAGAATTGGCATTTTGGGGTCTGGATGAGACCCAGATTGAGCCGTGTTGTTGGCATACGTATAGGGCCCACAGGGACGCACAGGAAACCCTAGCAGAGTTCGAGGGAACCGAAAATGATATTGAAAGTGATAATGAGGAAGAATTTGAAATGAGACAAAAGTTTGGTATTTCTGAGGATTTTAAACAAGTAGAACTGTCACGATGGAATAAATGGAGACCGAAAATGTGGCGCTTTCTCGATGATCCGAAAGCAAATAAGATTTCGAAGGTAAGATTTCTCAGTGGCAAGCTTTAATCTTTTTTTGAATTCTGTAATCTAGAAAAGGAAAACGTAACAATCTTTTCGAATTCTCTTTGATAAAAAAGACCCAAAAAACAAAACAAAACAAAAAACAAAAACAAAAACAAAAAACAACAACAAAAAACAAAAAAAACGAAGAAACAAAAACAAGAAATCTATGCTATGTTATACTTGATATATTATGTGTACCATGAACTTTATTAGGCAAATCTATAATCTGTATTTTCATATTTTGATCTCCTTAATCCACTTTTTAGTTTGAATTATGGTTTCATTATTATTTCGGCGTTCTTTCTTGTTTTTCGTGACGGTTACGAATGATATCTTTTTTTTTCACATGTTCGTTGCGAAGAGAGGAAAACTAAAATATACAATATCATAAATTGTAATTGCTATTTATACAATATGGACAGTGTTATTGAATAAACTACGTATCTAATTACATAAATTTAACAAACCTTGTTTTTTGATATTCTGTTTAAGTCTATATCACAGTTTCATCATGCTAACTGCACTGGGGGAGACACGCCATATAATTTCATTGATTTTTAACTTTTGAAAAGTTACCGAAATAATTTCAAGTTGGCATTTTAAAGTATATTTTAAAAAATGAACACTTACTTTTTGATCAAATCTTGCTTGTTGGAGAGAACGCGTTTTATTTGAAAACTTTCCCTCCCGATTAAATTTCACAAGTCAAATTACATTAAAGAGCGGTGGGGAAAATAGATAAAGTAAGGACTCTCGCAACAAGTCGTTTCACCTGCATGTCGGTGTTGTTTTGTAGTACTAATCTGTTAATGGTTGCTCCCAAAGGTAAATTTACCAATCCGTACACCGTGAGGGTGCCATTTAACATTTCTTAAGAACACCCCCAGGAAACTATCGACAAGCACACTTATGCTGGCTGATTACGACAATCTTAACTTTTTCGCTTTTAAAGGTCGAAAAAGCGTTGTTAAACGGCGCCGAATACAATATTACATTTTTAAGTGGTAAAACAAGTTGATTTCTTGTCACTAAACTGTATAACAAACACGCTATCATATTTATCACGAACACCCTTATCAATTCCGTGACGTCATTATACGTTTCCGATCCCGGATTGACGGAAATAGACGGAAAACCCCGAAGTGCCCCCAAATACCTTCGCATATATTTTTACAGCAATTTTGCTATCGGTTGCTAATTTTACCTACGGACATTTAATTAAGGGCGACTATGTACAGTATGACGTAAATTCTGATGACGTCAATACTCTTACGCAATGTGGGTGTATGTAAAGGCGAAAACATTACCTTGTATAACACTCCCGGTACATTTTGATTCCCCTTTAAAGTTCAGTCTTCACGGGTTGTAAGTTAATTATTCCGATACTTGACCTTTATACGTAGGCAGACTGTTACTTTTAGTACATTGAATCAACCTCGAGTCTTGGGAAGTCATTCTACAAATATCAAGTACATGCTATACCGATCCGTACTGTACCATTCTCGTGTATGTTGATCGGAGAGTTGGAAGCGTAGTTTAAAGTTAAAACCACTTGGTGCTAATCTTCATAATATTTGAGATAAATTTAGTCAAAAACTACCCTGTTTCCCATTCTGATATCTTGACATTACCTGGATTTGACTCAGATTTATATGTCGTCCATAAAACAGAATGTGCTAATCCTCCCGGAACACCTGGTTCTGTATTCTTAAAACCGTACTCTTTCTCAAATACACATGTTGTGCTCCAGCTCAAATATATTTGGTGATAAATCTGATATGTGAATCAATATTTTTTCAACGATTTAAAGGAATTTCGGTAAAGACTTCGAGTGATAAATATTTTTGTTTTTGTTTTGTTTTTGTTTTTTCTTTCAAAATGCTGTTTTACGATTGAAGCGAGTTTAAACAAATTTGATTTGCCTTCCACCTCTTGTTTGCGAGTTCGAAACCTACGTGGGGCAGTTGCCTGGTACTGACTGTAGGCCGGTGTTTTTTCTCCGGGTACTCCGGCTTTCCTCCACTTCCAAAACCTGAAACATCCTTAAATGACCCTGGCTGTTAATAGGACGTTAAATGAAGTAAACGAAACCACAACATAGATTTCATGCTTGAGCATGATTATCCGGGCCTTGGTGGTATTATACTAATACGCTTCCGAGAGACGTCAAACATTATCTTGTTAATATTTTAGACTCGTTGTATTGATTTTGAATTAGAATTACGGTTTTTATTTACAAGTTTTTTTGTTATCTATGTGAATGGACAAGTTAAACGTAAATTGTGTTATGTTTTCATCCATAGCACTGTTAAATGCACATTGTATTTGTTTTTAGTTTATCTAAACTTTCAATTTGTTTACATATCGGTCAATAAACATAACTACAAGCTAATTTGCGTCTGTCCGTCTCTACATGCGTTGAAGAAAACTTGACTGGCGCTGAGCTTAGTAAAATAATTTAATTTCTTTGCCATTTACTATTTGAATTTGCTTTTTCAATGACGCTATGAACGATAATTAATTAATCCCGCAGTTATGAAAATATGATTCAATAATAAATACTTTTCTACTCAAATTATCAAATTTTGTGTGTAGCGAGGTTCATGCTGTAATTTAATATTTATTTGATTAGAATGGCTAACCATCCTGTTCAAGGATAGATAGATTTCTTCAAACGGCCCTGATGAAATAAAATATGGTTTTGTTCCAATAAAATCTCTGATTCGTGGCTGACAATGCAATGTCCTATCACTATTAACGACAAAATCTAAAAGGCAAATGATGGCGCATTAATACGCGGGAGGAAAATCGCGTGATGTGTTCTGTACAACAGTGCGGGCTGACCTGCTCACCTCTGTCTGAAAGATCTACGTCCGCATGCAGCCGTAGCGTCTGACAGAAAAAAAATGCCAGGGCTGTCACATATCGAAAAAAAGACAATCTCTACAACTGAAAAAAAAGTGTTAGTTCGACAGAGAATTTATATAACCCAGATTGTTTTAATTCAAGGCCAAGATTTAAAAATGTAAAATCGAACGTTATTTGTTACGCATGAATACTATTTCAGAAATTGGGAAAAAATAATATAAACTTACTGCTTGTTTTCTATTTCCCCCATACATTGTTTCAAAGATAATTCTTGTTGTTGTTAATGTTGTTGTTGTTGTTGTTGTTGTTTTGTGGTTGAATTAACGTAAGTCTACTGCTTGTTTTCCATTCCCCCCATACATGTACATAGTTTCAAAGATCATTGTTTTTGTTGCTGTTTTTTCTCAACTTTCTGAAATAATAATACCGTTTCAATCGTACAGATACACAAGTAAATACAATTAACCAAAAAAAGTTTCATCATGAGCAGCCTCTATTGAATTGTTTGACAGTTGGCTCGGAATAGCTACATAAATGTAGGTGTTGGGTTCGACAGGTTGACGTGTTTCATTCTTCAACTGTGTGTTTGTCAGCATTAAATATTTACATTTCAATTAAAATTTTGGAATGATGAAAAGTAGAAATGGCGTTGCCGACTATCCAAGTTATGCATGTACCTGAAGTCTGAGGACCAAAGTTAATCGGCCACACATACTACAAAGTTTTCATTTTTTTCTTCCCTTTTTTGGGGTGTGAGATCGGCAAGGGATTTGCCGCAGCCATTGCCAAACTGGTTCAAATTCACATAGTTCATAATACAGCTTGGCTCTGGCTTTGTATATTCAACAAAAAAGGCAGGGTTGTTTCATCATCTAACTAAGAGACAAGAGTTTGTTTGTTACCGCATTATAATATGCAGAACGATGCACGCACTTCGGTTTTCTCTGTGAAGCATTATGTTCCAACATCAACCGAGGAAAACTTTTATTAATATTCATTTACAGAACAGCTTTCACGGTTGTCGCTATACCTTAAGCCTATTTTACTATTCATAATAAAACAACACCGTTTAACGGGACAAAGTATATTGACACGTTTGTATGTCATTTCTTCTTTCCTGTCTTCTCTTTTCTCTCTTTGGTATTCTCTCTTGCGGTTTCCTTGACCTCTGTGCTCATATGACCCCGTCTGTTACAAGAACGCTTGAACCTGTAAAAATCAGCTGTAGCATTTCGGTGTGTTGACACTTTACAATGACCCCTGACCTTATCACTAGTGGAAATAGTCTTCATGTGACGTTCGCAAACGGATATTGAAAATCTAATATAAATTTAGGTCGGGGGACTGATAAATTTTCCGGATTTCGTTTTTTTCTCTCTTAGAAACAACCCTCTTACGTATTTACACAAAATGTTGTTCCAGAGTAACCTAGATGCGCGAGGACTATCGATCTTTTAAAAATTGATTGATTTTAGTTTCAGCGCAGAAACTGTCGGACACAGTAACTGTTTTCTTAGCGAATGCTCAGGAATTAAATTTTCTGTCATTACCTCGAGACGAAAAGTCAAGTGCATTACCAGAACTCGTTTTCTGATTAACAAAATGTCTTGTGAAGACATATGAAAGCATGGAACCATTTCGACAGGATTTCAACACTCTTGATTCAACCTAGTTCTTCCAAAGTGAGTGAAATAATTACGTATATAGAAAACAATTTAATTCTGGTAAAACTATCCTGTAGTTCGTCAGACGGATTCAGCGAATCTCGATTAGTATTTCATCGATCAAAATCTCCATTTCTTTTATATTTTTAACAGAACATTTTCATTTTTAACAGAACGTAACGAATTCCCGGCAAAGAAGACTTTTTATAGTATTCGGTTCGGCTTCACAGCTTAGTCAAATCTACACGCATCCCGCACAAATTAAGACGGAGCGAGTTCATTTATTTTGAAATTATAATGCGCTGTTGAGTAGAAACAGAAGAAGATTTGTAGAGTTTTATTCCAGATCACCCCAGTGCTGTTACGTGTAGCTGTTGCTACTGTATAATTAGGTCGTTAATGGATAACTGCATCGCCATGGAATCAAACATGATAAAACAATGCAAACGAATCTCCTTTTAATTTAAATGCTTGTATGTACTGTAGACGTACACATTTAACCGGTTAGATTATTTTTGCGCTTTTCGCTTTATTAACAATCCGCTAAATTATTATACCGCTGATTTTTGGTTCAGTCTACGTATCACTCGTCACATCTCGGCCGATTCCGTACCTACATCTAATGATGAAGGGTACCGGAATCGGCCGAGTTTAGCCGAATATTTGATGAAGGCTACCGGAATCGGCCGAGGTTAGCCGAATGTCTACGTATATTACTTTCTCCGTAATACTTTCTCCGACAAGTCATTTTGGAGGGCTAATTCATCGTTGCGCTAACCCGTTTATATCCAGTTATTCGCTAAAATCTTATTGTCCAAAATAAGATAGCTTGCAGTATCTCTCTACAATTTCCTCGAACTAAGCAGAGTTATAGGAGCAGTTTTATATGTATCGTTTGGCTGACGTTTTATATGTGCTAGTAAATTTATATTCAGAGGTGCAATTCGCTTCTGTGTATTTTTACCCTATGACCTATTCGTATGACCTATGTTAAATACTATTGTGACGCCATAAATTGATGACGTCACTCGTTTGCCTTGATAATGAAAGCGAAAAGTTGAGATTTCATTCTCCTATTTCATTCAGGATAATTTTGAATGTTTGATAAATAGAATATTACATTCTTGTCGGCGTGTCCATAATCAAAACTCCTTCATTACATCATACTCCACCTGGTATTAGTCTCGTGTCATAATCAGCTTATATTATTGAATTCAACTAATGCATTCTAATTTTAATTGGCATTTAAAAAAAAAGAAAAAAAGGAGAACGTCGTTTTACAATGTGTACAGTGATGTGAAATTACTAAGTACGGTAATTTTTTTTTACATCGTAAAAGCTGTGAAATTGTTTTTCTCGACACCGTACGTATCTACATAAGTCAATCACCGTGAAGTCAATAGGTGTGATTTGATTTAAAGTACAAATGTACACTATGGAATGAAGTCTTCAAATAAGTATATTGTAGAGAACAAAAGGGGATAAAAGATGAATATAAACTTTCATTAATCATTTCGCTGATGCAAAACGTGTGGATGTCTATAATAGATGGTTGAGACATCTTAATGAACCTTGATAAATGTCGAAACACAACGCGGGTTATTTATTCGAAAATGGAATCAATTTAGGGAATATTGGATATTTAATGATTTTTAAAGAACATTAAAGAAGTGTATAAAATCTGTTCACAGTGAGATTAATGTACGTCTCCAAGCAAATTCTATGTGGAAAAGTACAGGTTTCGCAACACATCAGAGATTTATATCAACTTTACGTTCGGTAGCTGTATCGCTGTAAACCAGAGCAGTATACAGAGAAAACAAAAATATGTTTACCTTCGCTTCACTGCAGAGGCAAAATAACATATAGGTAATGGAATAGCAGTCTTGTATATGTTATTCCTAATGTTATTGGAAATTTAACGTAATTAAGACAGAGCGATTTGTGTTAGCAAAATAGCCTTTTATGTGTTCTCGGGGAGGTTTGGCTGGGAACTGTGACAAATATAGACGGACAAGTCGATGTTCCACAAGGCTGGCCGGCAATATGTAAAACATCGTTATCTCCGCGACCGATAGACGAGTAATCAAATTCCTGCTTCATCAGCCCTCATCAAATCGTCGCTTATCATTTTCCTGAAATATCTCAACCACGAAACACATTTTGTGACAGTTTAATGTTTTATTAACCATTCCCATCACTGCGGTGGATATATATGAGAGACAACATCTGATATTGAATTTATGACATGATTGGTTAAATGTCCATTCCGCTGATAAAACTGTCTGTGAGTTCCCCCACGACGACGCCCTCTGTCTGTGTGTTAGCGTTCGGCCGCGATGAATTCGGTTAGGCTTTTGGCTGAGTTATGTTGGCATTCATAGTCAATATAATGACAATTGTGTGTCATTGTCACGTGTATAAATCTAATCATATATACATATATACAATATATAGCAAATTTGATATATCGGTTATATACAATTTAGCCATTTCTAAAAATTAAAAAAAAAGATAAAAATAAATAAATAAATAAATAATAATAATAAAAGTACGCCCCCTTTATTAATTCCCATCCCCTAGATTTACACATCAGTTAAAAAAAACATAACACAAAATTAAACATAAAAATAAACACCATTAGTGTCTGATTTCATTTATTTTCAAGTAACGCCATTAAAACATCGTAAAGATAAAACAAATCCAACCTACTCAAACCTCTCCTTCAACAGAGCTTTCCAAAGTGTCTCGGATTTTATTTTGATTGAAACAATTACGTCCTGACAGATATCGTATGTTTCGGTGCACATGCACTCTTTTGCCTTTGCTGTATTTTTGTTTGTTTTGCTTTCATTGTATTTTTGTTGTTTTGTTTTTTGTTTTTTTTTGTGATGTATTATTTTTATGGCCAGTTTTGCATATGTTAAATGCTCACTAGTATTCAAATTATTCGTAAATATCACGTTTATTCATTCCTTTTCATTTTCTTGTTAGTCACATCTCTAACTATTTCTTTCCTCACATTTCAGGCCTATGCTGTTATATCTGTGATATTCATCCTGACGTCGATCGCCGTCTTTTGTTTGGAGACTAATTCTCACTTCCGGTACAACCCAAATCCAAACGCATCCCTGGAGGATCTGCCTGTTTTGGAAAGACAAAAACACACCAAGCCCCTTCTTTTCATGGATATCTTTGAATACATCTGCATCATCTTCTTCACGTTTGAGTTGCTAGCCCGGATTATGTTCTGTCCTCGACTCTGTGATTACGTAAAGGAACCATTTAACTGGATAGATATTTGTTCCGTTGTACCGTTCTACATCACAAAAGTTATGTTGGTTTGTGATGGCAATCTCGAACTCACCGATGCCTATTATTTCCTTAATGCTCTGCGATTGATAAGAATTTTTCGAATTTTGAAACTAACGCGTCACTTTAGCGGATTAAAAATTCTCGGCCATACGATACGAGCGAGTGCCAAAGAGCTATTTCTGCTGTTCCTTGTCCTGATAATTGGCGTGCTAATCTTCGCCTGTCTTATTTTCTATGCAGAGCAAATTGACGAAAGTCAGAGAAACGACTTTCCTGATATTCCTATGGGTTTTTGGTGGGCAGTTGTTACCATGACAACGTTAGGATATGGCGATATGGCTCCTAGAACCGGTTTTGGATATGTTGTTGGAACTATCTGCGCAGTTTGTGGTCTTCTGATGTTATCACTTCCGGTTCCGATTATAGTCAGCAATTTCACACTTTATTACTCCCACGCGCAGGCTAAAATGAAACTACCCAAAAAGAACAGGAATTGCCTCTTTGGTGCCGCTAATGCTTTGAAGGAAAATCATCCAACGCCATCACCTTCTCCTTTACCGGAATCGGTAAAATCAGAATTCGGCAGTAAAGGCAGTTTGAAGTCTCTGGATCGTAAGTCCAGCAATGATAGTGCGTTTGGTAGCTGTGACAGCAACAGTGAGTTCATAATACAATTATCAAAACCTAATATAGGATTAGGATAATGTCCTTGTAGAATTAGGATAATGTCCTAGTAAATAAGGATAATGTCCTAGTAGGATAAGGATAATGTCCTAGTAGGATTAGGATAATGTCCTAGTAGGATTAGGATAATGTCCTAGTTGGATAAGAATAAGGTCTTAGTAGGATTAGGATAAGGTCTTAGTAGAATTAGGATAATGTCCTAGTAAATAAGGATAATGTCCTAGTAGAATTAGGATAATGTCCTAGTAAATAAGGATAATGTCCTAGGTGGATAAGAATAAGGTCTTAGTAGGATAAGGATAATGTCCTAGTAGGATTAGATAATGTCCTAATAGGATAAGGATAATGTCCTAGTAGAATTAGGATACTGTCCTAGTAAATAAGGATAATGTCCTAGTAAGATTAGGATGATGTCCTAGTAAATAAGGATAATGTCCTAGTAGAATAAGGATAATGTCCTAGTAGGATTAGGATAATGTCCTAGTAAATAAGGATAATGTCCTAGTTGAATAAGAATAAGGTCTTAGTAGGATTAGGATAATGTCCTAGTAAATAAGGATAATGTCCTAGTTGGATAAGAATAAGGTCTTAGTAGGATTAGGATAATGTCCTAGTAGGATTAGGACAATGTCCTAGTAAATAAGGATAATGTCCTAGGTGGATAAGAATAAGGTCTTAGTAGGATAAAGATAATGACCTTGTAGAATTAGGATAATGTCCAATTAGGAGTAGGATAATGACCTAGTAAGATTAGGATGATGTCCTAGTAGGGTTAGGATAAGGTCCTAATAGGATTAGTATATGTCATAGCAGGATTAGGATAAGGTCCTTGTAGGATTATGATAAGGTCCTAGTAAGATTAGGATAATGTCCTAGCAGGTTTATGATAAGGTCATAGTAGGATTATGATAATGTCCTAGTAGGATCAGTATTAGGTGCTAGCTTCACAAACGTTCTTTGTTGAAAAAAAAATCCCTCAAGATAAGAATGTCTCGTTTGAAATCTTTACTGAAATGAAGCAAAATATTAGATAAAATAAGCCTTTACGTCAAAATTGATTTTCAACTGGAAGGCAGGTTTTAAGGATTTTATCTAAAGGGTCATGTCCATTACTGGAGAGAGAGATCAACACAGTGGGCCTTCTTGATTTGAAATAAACAAGAAGAAAAAAACCAAAAAAAACATGTAGTGATAATGTAGCTCATTTATCTCTTGATAATGAAAATAAATCGAACAAACGTTCGTAAAACCGGGACAGTTATGATAATCTTTACTGGACTCAACAAATGTTCTCATTTAGAAAAATATGACCAAATACGAAAATTATCCATTTCTTAATGCTTCCCTACTTATAGGGGCAATTTTGAATCCGATAGCATTTATTTATATAGATGTAAGTAAAAATTGAAAGGGACCCCGACGTAACGTATATATACTACAGAGAATACAGACATAACGAAGATACTGTAATTCTTAATCTAGATCGATAATACGCAGACAAAAATAGATTATATCCATTACTTGGGCCTGTCTCGTATTTACGCGATCGTCACAAGGTATCTCGTCCTGAACAGCCATTGTAGAAAATGTGCGACGCAGTTTCTGTATTTTACTCATATTTTCCGAAATTTTCAAAAATATGTGTTTTAGTTAAAATTTAATTAATGTTTCTTCATCCGACTATGATATATGAGTAATTGAAATATCCGTTTGTCACAAAAACCAAAAAACAATGTCGCCACAAATTAATGAAAAAGTTTCTTTGTCATTTTGAGATTGGGATTTAACAAGATTTTGACTGATATTTGTATGGCGTGTGTAGTCAATAAAGCAGAAGAAGTCAATTTTAGTTAGAAGTAAGAGTTCGTTTTAATATTAATATTATCTGTTTTCCTCGAGTTTATCGCTGCTGTACCAGTTATAGCATTATGAATATCAAATTGCATTTATTGTCAAAATGAACGCAATATGGGAGGCGTATTAATATGATGACGTCATTTCCATGTTTCTACGAAAATATATCGTATCACATACTTGATGCACTAAAATCGTTCTGTAATCATGACCTATGTAGTGATATATACAGATAAACCTGACTTTATCGACCAATGTCTTTAACGACATCCTGTAACATCCGACCATACCCAACAAAACAGCGATATACTTCCCTAATATTGCCGACATTGACTAAACCGACACACTTTCTTTTCTGACGCATTGTCTCAGTCCCATACAATAGAATGATATTAGTATAAAGTTTGCTTTTGGAGTTTCTATTTTTTTTTTTTTTATTGATTTAAACATTAGATGCATTGTCTATTGCTTTCAAGTTTATGAAATAAAATATGATTTAAACAATGCACTTTAAGCGGCAACAAAATAAAAAATTAAACAATTAAGTGACGGTTGTACAACCCGAGAGGCGTTAACGAAATCCTAAACGCCTTCTCTAGATGATTTGGTTATATACATAATTCATTTTTCAAAATTTAGTAAAAAAAAACCAATCATTTTTAATAATTGACAGAATATTGAAATTGAATTTTGAAATTGCACCGAAAGCTAACTTCGTTATTACATTGAGGCCAATTCAAGTAGCGTGTTATTTGTAATATAGATTTGTAATTTTCGTCATGGCTTGGTGATCGATCTTCATTACTATGAGCTTTATTTCATCAAATGCTTTATATTTTAGATAATTGAAGTAGCAATGGTGGCATTTCGATGCGAGAAACCCATTAAAATCCGCAAGAGGGAGCTTTTCATTATTTCCTTGCAATCAAAGCATCCGTTTCAAGCCGCATCGCTCATATTGGACTCTTGTCAGTTTGTTTATGTGTCTGTTCAAGCATTATTTAACATCTTGATGATGAAACCCATTCTCCTCTCCGTGAGATTTGAAGACAAAGGCAATTTCTATGAAATGCACTTTAGAGTAATCTCCCTTGTATTGGTTGTTTCCGGGAAACATTCTTCTGTTTTTTACGGTAGCATGTTTCATAACTTAGCATATATTTCCTCAGTTAAGATTTTTTTTTTTTTATTATTATTATTTCTTTTCTCTAGTTCATCAGAAAGGACAAGAAGTCGTTCCAAAACTTAATAAAAAAAGTAATTTCAATTTCAACATATTTTATTGACTGATGTTATATCATTATAGGATTGGACATAAGTCCTAAAAAGTAATATTCTTAAAAAGAAAAAGAAACCACATACACAAGATAAACAAAATCGTGATCTTAACTCATGGACACCGATGAGAAATGATCAGGTCAATAACCTCATGTGTTCTTGAAGGGCTAGCGTCTTCTGCTAAATGACAACAAATACCATACACATCTGGGTTAAATAAGGACATGTTCTCAAAATGAGAACAAGGGTAGTGGCAATGGGACCATCACGCAAATCAACGAGCACCGAACAAAATATTTTCAAATGAGATCCTGAGGTTGACCATAAATTGTTCCCATTGTCTTAATCAACCTATAGCTGTCGAAAACCTGTGCTTTAGAATTACCTCAACGGTCGATAGCTGACGCGAAAATCGAGATAAAAACCTAGCGTGATTTTGAACATCGAATCTATTGGGACATTAAACACCACATGTAGGGGAAGCTGGAGCGTTGCTATCTAGAAACGGAAAATTAACAATAATTTAAATCACCATCCTTATCATACAGCATAGTTCTTAGCTGTCCCTGCTGGCAATATTGTGAGTAAAGGTCGAGGTCAACGGATACTGTTTGTTTTTTGTTCTTGATTTCAAGATGAATGACATATCCGATCGTTAATTAAGATTTTACTTTTTGAACCAAAACACCTCGTCAATTTTTAAAACAAGAACAAGTCGGCCACGTGAGGAATGTCTTGTTCCCATGGAAATGTCAATGTTCATTTTGAAGATATTGTGACCTAACAACTCAACAAAGATATTGGTACATCTACATGCAAATTGCATACAAACTGTAACCAAGCACTGTGTCCCTATTTCTATTTCCGGAAATGTAAGGTGACAACGATAACGACAGCAATTGACAATCTATGATTTCTTAGACGATGCTACAGAGAACCCTTTCAAATTTCAATTCTCAGTAGCATAAACAATTTCAACTTCGAACCAAATAAATATGATTAGAGTAGAAAGTAAAAAGAGTGATATACATATAAAAACTGAAATGGATATTTGATAAAAACAAATAAAATTTAATAAGAAATAATTAGTTTAAATTTTGTTTTATTGATCAATTTCCATTTAACAATATATATACAACATATAAAAAATACAAAACGGAATCGGAAACAAGGGTCAAGACAGCCGATAATCCCGCCAATGCATCTTCGTTTACCGTGTTCTTCCGCTCCGTAAATTCCAGTCAATTTGTGTGTGCTTTATTTTTCTTTAATTTAAAATTAAAAAGGACATCAAGTAAAATCATATGCAATCATCAGTGTTAAATAAGAATAAGTTTATGTTCATAGATAGCGAAGAAAACACAATCTACGAAAAAGGAAACGGGGACTATTTTTCAGACGTATTGATATTTGACTGATGTATTGTGTGGAAAATCAGCAAGTAAAATGATGTTTTAAAACTGTATTCATGGTGTTGGTTAGGGTTAGGGTTAGGGTTAAGGTTAGGGTTAAAGGTTTGTTGTTTTCACTTGGTATGTTCATATAAAGAATTAACACTCATGCAGAATGTAAGCATTAATGTATGAGCTTTATGACATATACCCATCTATTCTTAAACATCTGTTAGGCCTTTTTTTTTTGTTCCTGGTTTCCCTTCCGGATATCCGGAATCTAGACACTCACCGTTCGCGTGCGTTTCTTTATCGGGTTCGTACCAGCTAGTTGTACCGGTACGAATCTGTTGTACTCGTAATGGAACGCGGGGCACCAGCAAAACCGAACCGATTCAGATGGTCTGTTGTACTGAATAGGCACGGTAACATATCATGGAACGCAATTGAATCTCAAGTGAGTTTCCAAAATGGCGGCCGTCTCTACAAAGTATTCGCTTCATAAAAAGAGATTATTTTTGTTATTAAAGTGTTACGAATGTAATATAAATACCTGAAATGTTCCGTTAATATCAATACGTTAAATATATACAATTTCATCGCAAATGAAGATTCCTCGTCTCGTATTTAACAACACGTACATTAGTATGCCAAATGAATCATCACAGTTCCGCCATCTTGGATCTAAGTGGTACGTCTCAGGAAACGAGCCACGTGAACCGGTCAGGTTCTACTGGTACGCCGTGTCCCATCACGAGTACAGCAGATTAGTACCGGTACAACTGGTACGAACCCGATAAAGGAAGACACGACACATCACATTAAAAATGATTATATTCATATGAAGTGAATAAATAAATAAATCGGAAAGACGTGTAAGCGGCGTTTTTCGGCATAGCCGTATAATTTTCTTTTGACCCCGGATATGACGCGAGAGGTGGCGTTACTAGTCAAGCTGAAGTATGTGATTGGTCAATGTAGCGGTAAATGCAAAATGCAGATATGCATTTAAAGACGAAACAAAATTAAGATTGAATGCAAGCTGAATAAGCGGATGTATCCATTCAAATGACACATTAATAAAATCACATTCCTGATTCAAATGCAGTCTTATTATCACCAAAAATGATTCAAAATGATATAATTTCGTTATCCGTGCTGAAACTGCGCATTTATTAATTAGTTCGTTAATTTATTTCACCAGCAATTTTACATTATAACCATCAGCATTAAAACTATGCCGTTTATATTTTTTAAAGATATTTCTTGTTACACTTTATTTTTCAATATTGACAAGTGTGAATTTATATCAGTTTACAAACCTGCCAATAATGCCTGTATCTTATAATGACACGAAGTCCCGTCGCCATTCCGCAACTTTATCTACCAGACATGCATGGCACAGTTCCTCTCATGCTGGTGAAGTTTATACATTTCTGTCAGAGGTAATAACTTATCGACTATAAAACCTTACAAGGCAGGTATATAGTACTGCCTCTATAGACATTTAGGTCCTCTTGTTTTCTCTCAGTCACGCAATGACTTTTAAATCAAGAATTTAACGTTTGGCAATTTGACAAACAAAAGTAACCTAAATAGATTATTCTGTCCTCCACCAGTCAATTTATATAAATTTCAGACTAGCATATCAATAATTCATACCCGCCAGGAGGTAGTTAGCATGCATGCAGTCGTTTGAAAACCTCAGGAATAGAAACATATTGTCAATTAAGGGTTGTCAATGTAAAGAAATCACATTTAGTTATTTAAAAAAGGGACAAATATCTACAAATTGCACAAAAATAATCGTGTAAATTTTATCCAATATTTATCTAGACATTGAGTTTCACAAAATCATCAATAATTTGATGCAGATGCTGACCGTTTCTCATGTAGAATTATTTTGTGGTAAAATACAGCAGCGAATAATCTCACAAATCACACAAATAATCAAATCTGAAAAATAACCATGTCGTTATACTTACACATAGTTCCTATTTGATTGACCGGATTTGACTTTAGATATGTAAGAAAACTTATTATATATTGACTTTGAAATGCAAATGGCGGTTCCCACTTTTACTTCAGCTTTTGGTGTTGGCCTTGATAATAGAATGTTCTGTATCTTGTGTTCCAATTTAAGGTTTCCTAATATGGATCAAGTAGCCGTATATATATCATCAAATATCAAAGCAATGTTATTTGGGATCGTAACAAGCGCGTTGGTTATTTAGTACTGACTCAGCTATTATCGAATTCCTATCAAAGCGACAGGGTTCGAATATGAATAACATGTCATGAATTCAAATTCTGAATACAATGTTTGTTTTTCTGAATTGATGATAAATTGTGAGTTGAAATTTTCCGACTGATTATAAGGATTAGATTTTGGGAATGTTCTTTCAAAGGTATTCAATTCAGGAAATATTAATTTGATCATTGTTTTAGTGCACAGAGACTATTTCATTGACTAGGGCCCGGTAGTTCAAAAGGTGACTAGGTTTAACAACAATTTTAAGATCCTGATTAAATCATTTCTGGTAAAACTAACTTGACAAAATTTTATCAAATTATAGCACTCGTCAATCTTCCAACTTCTTTTGAGGAATACACACACTCAGGTTTTGAAGAAAAGGAGAAAAAATGAGATTTTCACGAATCAAGTGATTAAATTAATCACCTTTTGAACAAATGGGCCATGATCTGTATAGGATTGTGGTATTTTGAAGTTAAATTGTCTGCACTTTAATGTGATATCAAACGCGGATGAGACAGCGTTCATTAGAAAGTTATTATTACAAACATATTAAATAACATGATATTCATTAACAATTTGTTTTAACGCTATGCCATAATTCAAAGATAAATTAACCATGTTTTCATCAGATATCAAGAATTTACCGTTAAATGTTGATTTCTAGAAGAATGAAAGAGCTGCATGATGCAGTTTGATTCATTTTGGCTATAGTGAACAGACCTGTTCTGAAGTCTATGTATATATAATATATATGGGGCAAAAAAGTAATTCTAACATTGTGGACAATGGATAATGTCAAATTTTTGAGGCAATCCGTCGCTTTATCGAGACAAAGAGAGCAAATATAATCACATGATATATAAACAATACTAGATCATACAATAGGAAATACTTATCCTACTGTATCTTATTGTATTTTCTAGTATTGTTTACTGTGTCTTGATAAAGGAGCGGATTACCTAAAAAAATTGACATTTTTCATTGTCCACGCTGTTAGAATTAACTACTTTTTTGCCCTATATTAACATTTCAAGTAATTCATATCCTGCAAACAAATCTTTGCAAGGATTCAGTGTTTCCTGGATAATAATCGTTTTTATTACATTTTTACCAGTGAAATATCAAAAATTATTCATTCTATAAAAGTGATATTTTTCACATATTTTTCATATCACTTTTGCTGATTTGACCAATCAAATTAATGATTAGAAAATACCAAAATAATTGACCAATCAGAAAGCCCGACATACATGTATATGTCAGCACCTGGACAGGGGAAACTACTTTTTTTGTTTACAAATTATCGCTGTAGGCCTAGTTAGCATACGGGTAGGTTTTTCGTTGATAAAAAATGTAATAAACATAATATCTAACAGTGTCTTCAGTAATACCAAATATATTTCACTCGTGTGGCTAATATTTTGATATTTTTCACTTGTGCTGCGCACTCGTGAAAAATATCAAAATATTAGCCCCACTCGTGAAATATATTTGGTATTACTGAAGACACTGTTAGATATCCTCTATATATTACTTCTTCAACCCATATATATACATGTATATATAGTGTGTGATGTATTTTTCATAAAATCCTTTTTTTATGTTTTCCGGATTTTTTTTTTCTTATTGACAGAATCACTCGTCCACAACATTCCTAATGTACATGTACATTTGTATATTAGAATAGATTTCATGTCTTTTGGTTTTGAATGGTTAAGAAAATTGAAAATGATTTATTTTGATGTGAAAAACAAAATCAGACAGACTAAACAATTACAATACTCTGAAATGTTACCAGAAGTACATAGTTGTCATGGAGATTTAGTAGTCTGACCCGAGATAACCCCATCCATTGTTTAAGAATGTCTACGTCACTAAACGGATTTAAAATCAATTTCTTTCTCCGCAGCGTCTCCAGAAAAAGAAGAAGTGAGAAAGATAAGTGTAATTTACACGGACGAAATTGTAAATTCTCCAGTGTTAACTGTAAAACGGAACCGTTACCTTGGAAACCAGTCTCCACCGGAAGCGGAAAGACTACCAAGGATTCCTGAACGATCCCACTCTCCAGCGGCGGAAGCAGATGTGAGCATGCGCACGAGACGGGGCAGCCGAGTCGGAATAGGTTAGTATATTCTTTTTGTTTAAAGGGTTGTTATTGAAATGTTTTGCCGCGAGTTTATTGTGTAAAATTCATTCGGAATTGCTGGTTATTAGATATTAAATCGAATCATAAATTTTTGTCTCTCAGACTGTGCCTTGAAATAAGAATTTGATTTTCGAAAAAAAAATGTTATCATCCCTCAACATTTTGAAAATGACGTCACTGTTTGTAAAGTCACTTTTGATTGGATGGAAAAGTAGTTGTGATGGGTTTTAAAGCTACATCAACGATGTTTGTACTCAATGGGTGTTCGAAGAGTGAAACTTTTGTTGTTTTTAATTTTGTTTTGTTTAACATTTTTTCTTTGAATTTTGATTTTTGCTAATTTGCATGTTTGTTTATTTTATTTTTATTTTTAATCATTTTTGTTTGTTTGCTTATTTTTTCGTTTGTTTATTTTTGTTTTGTTTGTTTATGTTCTGTTTTTCTTGTTTGTTTATTTTTTGTATGATGATTCTAGAACATTTAAAATTATCCCTAAATACTGTAATATAATGTCACCGAAGTAAGATACTGCCTGCTTCCTACCGGCTGAGTTTGGACGAATTCATCAATAGCTCATTCGGTACCGCGCTAGTCTGGTAAGCCAAGAGTCAGGGTGCGATCCCAAGGAGGGGCATGTTGATAATGATCTCTATTTCAATGGATGAATTGGGAAAATATTGACAAAAACACCCAGTCTTACTTTCACAAACATCACTGCTATCGCTAGACATCTGGAGGCCGAGTTCATAACTGGAGAGAGAGTATATGACCCCGGAAAGATACCAAGAACCCACTTTCATTGAATATTAATACAAATAATGATGTTGAAATGAAAAATATCATATCAATAAAAAGAAAAATAATGGAAGAGTCATAAGCATGGAATATACGCGCGGGGTTTAGCAACCGTGTGTGTTGATAATTGCCCTACATACATAATATAGTTTGATGTTTTGTGGAACAATACGTATAGTTATGTACATTTCACGTCAAAAGACGTTATCACCAACAATGGTGATTGTATCAATTCTTGCGGTTTTCACCCGTTTTGTTTCTAATTAAGTTCACACCAGACGACCCTTCCATCGTGATTATATCTGTAAATTGTTCTCGGCTGTGATGTTGCGTCCATTGGAGGTTTTACTGTTGTATTAGATTAGTGATTGATGAACATGGCCGAGTCGCACGCGATCCGCACGTTCTGTATCTCTGTTTAGAGCCTCCACGCTTCTCACCTCGCTCATTCCTTCACAAACAAACGTCCATAGACAGCATTTGTGATGGGATAAAGACAAATTGAACTGAATTTGAACCTAAACCAACGTAATGATAATACGGTATTTATGAAATATGTTACTTTTTCATTAAAGGGGCATTCCTTCGTTCGGATATCAGAAACATGCACAATTTCTATTGAGAAAATCTATGTCCGAACGATGATTATATGAGTGTTTGTTTCTTCAAGTAATGAAATTAACGCCGAAATGTACACAAAAAAGGTATATTGTAGATAAATACCCTATGTCTTTGCGGTAATTAGTGATACTTCGGGTCGAATTAAGAATTTTCAGGATTTAATGCTTAAAGAACGTTGGTTTATCTTGAGAGTAAAACTGCTTTATTAATGTAAAGATTATAACTTTTACTATTTAGAAAACATACATTTTATCAGTAAATTTAATTTTGACTACCTAATTCAAACGAAGGAATGCTCCTTTAACAAATGACCGAGTTTTATTCTCAGTCGGTATGCTTTTGATTAATCGCCTAAATTGAGCATAGTATTTCATTCTGCCACGTTATGCACGCAACGAATTAACTGGAGGTAAAATTTCACAGTCCAACAAAACTAATTTATCAAATCTTTCTTCATAAAACCTATTCCGTTATTGTAGCTGTCATTTTCAGAATGTGACTGAAGTCAAATTTGACCTAGATTTGTATAACGCTTATTCTACTGGAACTCTTGGTTCTATTCTCTTTGTATATGTTCAAATTTGTCCATGCAAGTTTTTTTTTCGTATTTTTCCATTGCTTGCCAATTTTAAGTTGGAATTACGGTTTCGTTAATTTCAGTATTTTCTCTCTCCTTTTTAAAAGTTTTTCGCCGGCATTCATTGACCTTGGAGTTCGACCTTCATGCTATCGTTGCAGATGCTGCTGTAGATTAGAATAAATGATGCAGTTCTAATGTATACTGTAACATGAAACAATTAACTCTCACAAAGCAAACCATTAAAGTAATCCAGTTGGAATCGGTTTTCATAAACATCTAATGAAAATTGTCAAATTAGAAATAATGTTCTGCATTTTCCTGACAACATCACTTTTTAAAAGGGCTTGACGATATTCCAGGAGAAATATAAAAAAGATAAAAATGTAGTTAAAACATTTCGGCGTCATTGTCATCGGTTCTAAATAAAATGTGTCATGTTAAATTGTCACAAACAATTAATTACCTAGACGGGGAACAGTTAGTAAATTGTTTGGATTTTACTCCAGCAAATATCTGGGTTGTTTTAAAATAAACTGTCTGTCTTGCTTTGGTTCATTTCAAATGTGTTCCTTGAAAAATAACATTTGTCATTTATTTAATATTTCAATTTCTACTCAAGTTGGACTCAATGAAACTACCAAACTTAATCTGTTTCATTTGCTCATGAATTTAACCAGATTAACACTGATCAGTGCGTATGAATACATGGTTAAAATCCTTCCGCGGAACGATTTCACTTTTTCTACATTGTTGTTATAAACATGGAATAATTATTACAATTATCAAATTTATAATGTATTCTTGTATTTTATGAAAGACCAGATATGCTAAATGCTTCTATTTTGACAAAATCATGCTGTTTTTAATCCTAATATTGCGGACTATTTTACTCGATCGACTAGACAAGCACAATCTGGAACTCCTCGGGCTTTTCCGTATTTGGACTTGCACAAGCTTCGAGACATTAATGTCTAGACCGACTTTTTTATTCGAAAAAAAATAATTGAAATATAAGGATTGAATCTTGATTTGGTCGATTTCATGGGGTCATGAATTGAGTTGCTCTTGAGACAAATTCAACATGAACTGCTTCGCAGTTCATTAAATTTGTCTCAAGAGCAACCCAATTCATGACCCCATGAAATTGACCAAATCAAGATTCAATCCTTAAATGAAGTGGCGTAACCTTCAAGAAGTTTTTCTTAAAGGGGCCTTCCTTCGTTTGGACATCAGAAACATGCAGAATTTCTATTGATGATATCTATGTCCGGACGATGATAATATGAGTGTCTGTGCCTACATGTAGTGAAATTTACGCCGAAATGTACAACAAAAAAGGCGTTTCGTTTACAAATACCGTGTGTCTTTGCGGTAATTAGTGATACTTCGGGTCGAATTAAGAATTATCAGGACTTAATACTAGAAGAACTTTATCTTGAGTGTAAATTTTTCTCATGAATGTAAAGATTATAACTTTTACTACTTGGAACAATGACATATTTTTCAGTGAGTTTAATTTTGACGACCTTAACTTTATTTAAACGAAGGAATGCCCTTTTGAAAAGTAATTGACATTACCCAAAGGTATTGATCATTTTTCTTTTGAACGTGAGAACATCGATAAGTTTTATGAAATAATATGGGAATAACCTGCATGTCCCCCTAGTCTTAGAAAATTCAATCTAGAAAAATCTCCCTGATACGGAGCGTTTCACAAAAATAGTAGAAAATTTAACAGTTTTATCGGTAACTGTAATTTGCCCGGTGTCTGGTTCAAATTAGCTGTCATGTCACCAGTGGACGTGGATCACAGACACGTTACTACGTAGGGAAGGGTGTTATTGGGTGTATAGGGGAGGACAATTTAGTATATCAATAATCGGAACGTGTGCCTTTGCAAGCATGTCCTAATTTTATTTTTCGAGCTAATCAAATGAAATTATCTTTGTGACTCAGTATGTAGAACCGTTTGGATCGTATCGACCATATAACGACAAGGAAGACCCTATTCTAGCAAAACAATGTCTGTAATTTTATTTATCTATCTGTTTGTTTTTGTAAGATATAACAAATTTCTGTGATTTAGAAATTGTGTCCTTGTGGATGTAAATATCATATCGAGATGATTAGTTTTTATTACCACAGCGACATCGTTCTATGGCGTTAAACTCACAAATTAGCGTAGCAACGCTCTCATAAACAACCCCTGAGTCCGTTGTTTCTATTTTCCGGATATCACTCTGCAGTCGTTTTAAATTTAATCTCCCTTTTCCAGTTCCGGTCTTTAGTTTCAATGAAAAAGCAGAGTTTCATCACTGTTTCTATAAACATGCCCTAATTATGATAATTGTTTTTTACAGGTTGTAAATCCGTTTCGCCAGCAGCATCTTCTAAAATGACCCACCTGCAACCGGATCCGGACGTGTGAATAAAGTTGTCGTTATAAAAATGGAGACGTACCCTCTTTTTTCACGGAAAGTGTGAAACATATGGAGAAGAAAAAACAACTTACAGAAATTTCGCAGGAAGAGAATACGTGCATAATTTAAAACATAAAGGTTTATTGTTGTTGTTTTTTTTTACAGAAATGTACCACATCAAATTGGAACATAATTTTGTGCACATGTAATTGACATTATGTTGTGACGGGATTTCTCCGAAATTGAAAAGAAATAAACAATCAAACAAACTATGTGAATAGTGGTCAATACTGGTTATCCACACAGATGTCTTGATTCAATAAGACAACATGAACCGTTCAACAAGAATTCACATACGGGCACCTGTATTACAATTTTCAGGACAGTATAACTTGTTCAATGAGGACAAGCGAATCACCTAAACGTTTATATTTTCAACTTCTGGCTCGCCGTAAAAGGAATATATGGAACCTGTATTCGTTGTTTATTGGTGAAGTGTTGATGAGTTATGCGTCTGAGTTACAGTAAGTTATGAATTCAACCAATAAAACGTCATTAAATGAGCGTTCAGTCACCTCTTAACTTCCTTAGTCACCACTCCACTTCTCATTTTTCAAAATGTGACTTATCCCGGATTTAATCTAGATTTGTATGCCTGATGACGATGACGTCGATGAAGCAGAAAGCGCTTACTCTACCGAAACACCTGGTCTTATTCTCCTTGTACTGTTTCATGAATTCCCATTTGGACCTTTAATTTTCTTCATATTTTGCCATCATGAATCGACTCTGACTTAGAGTTACGGTTACGTTATTCTGTCCGTAATATTTATTTGTTTGTTGTTGTTTTTGGGGAGTTTTTGGGGGGTCTTTTGTTGTTTTTTTGTTGGGTTTTTTTTTGGGGGGGGGGGGGGGGGGTATTTTTGTTTTGTTGGTTTTTGTTTTGTTTTGTTTTTTGTTGTTGTTGTTTTTTGTTTGTTTTTTGTTTTTTTGTTTTTTCTAAATTTTTTTTTAAATTTTAATTTTCCCCTTTTTATATCATGTATATGTTGTAACATCCAGGATTACACAATGCATAAACAAAGTCATTGTTGAACACCGAAACATGAATGCTTCCTGTCAGCCTCGCGCGTCAGCACTCAGTACTCACGATTACCTTACTTTGTTTTGGTCAATTCCTTCCAAACAGATCCAACAATTATTGAAATTAATACCTCAACCTGCTGTAGCACAAATATATCGATATCAAGGACGCGCACTGCCTGGGACATATAGATGTGACACAGACAAATGGGATAATTGAAAACCGGAAGTAGCTCCACGTTTCTTTAACTGGATGTTCTTTTCCCAAATGCATCTAAATAAAAGGCAATCGGAATACCTCGCCTACGTCATCCAGCGTTTAGTTTCATACTTAATGACTAGTGGTTTCGATTAAACAAAATGTGATTAGAAACTCTCTTCATTTCCTATGAATCTAAACTGGAAAACGTAGGCGAGGTGTTCGATAAGAACAAATATGTGACCACTGAGCCCCACTCGATTTGCACTCTTCTGCATCTAGAAGATCTTCTACCTCTTCCGTCTCGAAACTGGTAGATTTATCTTCAAAGATGGTGGCAACCATGTTTAAGTGTGTGAGTGATGAGTTTCACTAGAAAAGGACATATGACACATACATGCACGTGTTTGTGTCATAATGTTTGAGAAAACTTAAAAACTTGTTTATTTTGGTTATATTCTTCCGGTTTACTCGATTTACATATAACGGGGTGCTGTCCTAGAAAGCTTCTCTTCCGAGAAGAGTGCAAATCGAGTGGGGCTCTGGATTGTACACCTTATGCTCTGGATCATGAACGTCATCAAAACAGCTCTCACAACTAATCTTTTCCATGTGTGATTACTAAACATTTTACCTAAGAACTGTTAAAAGTTCATACATGTGACAACTGCCTACATTCACAGATACATACCTTGCAAAGACTGCAAAATTACTATTTTGATAGGTTCAATGGCATATTTCAGTATCAAAGCCTCTAGAAGATGACAACCGGAAGTTTACAAGCAAAACTACAGACCAAAAACAGAACTAACCTCCGACTTTTTGTTTCAAAGTTTAATCGAAGATAATTTTAGATGGACTCGTTTATATCAGTGAGGATGAACTACCACATTACTTACTATACATGTTTTTTTTTTTATCATACCCTGTTTATTTTATTTCCTTGTGCGATATGTAGTTTAATATACTATGCTCGTCAATACCACTTGTGGTTCATATATCGCCATATCTTGGTTCTTGTTTGGGGAACGTGACATTTGCTGCATTTGATCAAGATTGGCATGACCCCCTTCCATTTTTTATATTGATCTTGAGCTAGAATTGTGTGGGTTTTTTTGTTTTGTTTTGTTTTGTTTTTGTTTATTCCTCTTCCTATTACCGTGTGTTTTACATATAAGCAGTTCAATTTCTTCATCTCTGTCATATCTAGGTGTATCACTACTTTATTTGTGAGATTGCGAATCCTAACGATAACTTGTATCTGAAATTGTGTCACTGTAAAAAGATTTTGAAAAGTAGTACATTTTAAAAATAATTATAAATGCAAGCAATATTTGATTTAGTAACTTTTTCTTGGTTATTATCAAGACAAAAAAGTTTGTTTTTTTGTTGTTTTTTTTAATTTCAATTTTTCATTTTTTTTTTTTTCCCCATTTTTTGTCCGTATTTGTCTTTTTTTCTTAAAATTTGTATTTGTGGCTTTGGTAAGTTTTGACACATTAACACAGGAAAATGTTTTTGCATCTTGGATCGTTGGCTAATTGGGACCTAAGTACGGGCCACATTTTACGATTGAAGAAAGGATCCATTTGTTCCCTTTCAGATAAAACTGTGTTAGTCTGTCTTCAGGTCAGCCATGCTCCGAGAATCGAATATTCTGCGAATCAACCGATAAAGTAAACAGAGGAACCAACATGAGTTCAATATGCTCCCGACATGATAACTCTCGGCGGGATTGTTAAACTATACACTTTGTTTACTTAATAACAATTACGAGACATATTATGTTAATTATATAAATAGTTCTTGTTGACTCGGATAGGAGCGCGTGAGGAAACCGGAGTGACCGGTGAAAACCAAATTACAGTTACGTGGTCAGGCAGGTGACCCCATATCTTGTCACGCCCGATCGGGAAATCGAACCCCGGTCGCCTATAGTTGAATGAGAAAAATGCGCTACCAATGATTAACTTAACCATCCGTGATTATTGTCTTCATATCATTGCAAATCTTATTAGTCGTGTGTTGTTTGCTTGGCGGATCAGCTCAACAATTTGACCGTAAGCAGTTCACAAAAAAAAGATTAGAATCACTTCCTCAACCCAGAAATTTACAAAAAATGACATCATTCATATTTACAAGTTAATCATATATGTTTTTTAACAGATACTTATATATGATAGGGGGCCGCGGTGGCCGAGTGGTTAAAGTGTCCCGACACTTTAACACTAGCCCTCCACATCTGGGTTGCGAGTTTGATACCTACGTGGGGCAGTTGCTAGGTACTGACCGTAGGCCGGTGGTTTTTCTCCGGGTACTCCCGACTTTCCTCCACCTCCAAAACCTGGCACGTCCTTAAATGACCCTGGCTGTTAATAGGACGATAAACAACAACAAACCAATATATGATACCCACGGTTGATTGCACAACACCACCCTACATATGTCCACGGTTGATTTCACTCCATCACATAACATATTGTACCCACGGTTGATTTCACTACACCACCCTACATATACCAACGGTTGTTGCACTACACTTGCTAAAGTGTCACGTGGGGTATTTTGACCTTTGGGATACATAAGTAAGTAATCGTAAGTGTAATTAGTCGCACATAATGTTTGATCTACAGGCGAACAATCAAACCAGCCACCATTTTGACACTGTTTTGTTTTGTGTTCGTTTTACGAGTATCAATATTCTTCCTTTAAATACAGTTTCTCGTTAAATGCTTTCAGTCTGATTGTTCAATACATGTTTGATAAACAATGTCTACACTTAATGATGAATACAATTATATAAACCATTAAACAAAAGCTGTAGTGAAACGATTGCCTTTTCATCTCCTCAAAAGTTACGTTTGTAGTTGGTAAGAGAGTTAACTCCCCTTTCCGATAAACGACATATTTTTAAGTATATTTGATATAAATCAGAGAATTTGAATTCATAAACTAGTTATTTATCATGGTATACTGACATGCATTCATCAAACGGGATCTCTATAAACCACTGTTAGAGCCCCCAAAAATACGAACTGTTTTGAGTTCCAAATCTCAGGTCGCAATATGTCTCAAAATATCAGCTTTAAATCGCAGACATTCAGACTTATTTTGCTCGGTAATGTGTACATTAGTCCGTGTTGAAAATGTCACTTCTTTTTAGGTGACTGAAGAGTTTTTGATATTACGGTAACCAAACCTAACAACAACAAATTGCATCCGAATAAAAGTTTGCACTAATTCATATAAAAAACAAAATGAGAGTTTGGTGCACGGTAGTGACAAAATTATCAAACTGTTAATCTAATTAGAATGTGCTTCCAGTAGACGTCTGGCGCTTAAATGACATGTGTCTCAAATAGACGTCTGGCGTCTAGCTGTGAGGATGTGTCTCCAATAGACGTCTGGCGCCTAGCTGTGAGGATATGTCTCCAATAGACGTCTGGCGCTTAGATACAATGCGTCTCCAATAGACGTCTGGCGCCTAGCTGTGAGGATGTGTCTCCAATAAACGTCTGGCGCCTAGGTGTGAGGATGTGTCTCCAATAGACGTCTGGCGCCTAGGTGTGAGGATGTGTCTCCAATAGACGTCTGGCGCCTAGGTGTGAGGATGTGTCTCTAATAGACGTCTGGCGCCTAGGTGTGAGGATGTGTCTCCTAGACGTCTGTCATCTAGCTGTGAGGATGTGTCTCCAATAAACATCTAACACATAGCTGTGAGGATGTGTCTCCAATAGACGTCTGGCGTCTAGCTGTGAGGATGTGTCTCCAATAGACGTCTGACGCCTAGCTGTGAAGATTTGTCTCTAATAAACGTCCGGCGCCTAGCTGTGAGAATGTGTCTCCAATAGACGTCTGGTGTCTAGCTGTGAGAATGTGTCTCCAATTAAACGTCTGACGCCTAGCTGTGAAGATTTGTCTCTAATAAACGTCCGGCGCCTAGCTGTGAGGATGTGTCTCCAATAGACGTCTGGTGTCTAGCTGTGAGGATGTGTCTCCAATTAAACGTCTGGCGCCTAGCTGTGAGGATGTGTCTCCAATAAACGCCTGGCACCTAGCTTGGAGGATGTGTCTCCAATTAAACGTCTGGCGCCTAGCTGTGAGGGTGTGTCTCCAATAAACACCTGGCACCTAGCTGTGAGGATGTGTCTCCAGTAGACGTCTGGTGTCTTGCTGTGAGGATGTGTCTCCAATAGACGTCTGGCACCTAGCTGTGAGGATGTGTCTCCAATAAACATCTAGCACCTAGATGTGAGGATGTGTCTCCAATAAACGTCCGGCGCCTAGCTGTGAGGATGTGTGTCCAATAGACGTCTGGTGTCTTGCTGTGAGGATGTGTCTCCAATTAAACGTCTGAAGCCTAGCTGTGAAGATTTGTCTCTAATAACGTCCGGCGCCTAGCTGTGAGTATGTGTCTCCAATAAACGTCTGGGGCCTAGGTGTGAGGATGTGTCTCCAGTAGACGTCTGGTGTCTTGCTGTGAGGATGTGTCTCCAATTAAACGTCTGACGCCTAGCTGTGATGATGTGTCTCTAATAGACGTCTGGTGTCTAGCTGTGAGGATGTGTCTCCAATAAACATCTAGCACCTAGCTGTGAGGATGTGTCTCCAATAGACGTCTGGCGCCTAGCTGTGAGGATGTGTTTCCAATAAACGTCTGGCGCCTAGCTGTGAGGATGTGTCTCCAATAGACGTCCGGCGCCTAGCTGTGAGGATGTGTCTCCAATTAAACGTCTGACGCCTAGCTGTGATGATGTGTCTCCAATAAACGTCTGGCGCCTAGGTGTGAGGATGTGTCTCTAATAGACGTCTGGTGTCTAGCTGTGAGGATGTGTCTCCAATAAACATCTAGCACCTAGCTGTGAGGATGTGTCTCCAATAGACGTCTGGCGCCTAGCTGTGAGGATGTGTCTCCAATTAAACGTCTGACGCCTAGCTGTGATGATGTGTCTCCAATAAACATCTAGCACCTAGCTGTGAGGATGTGTCTCCAATAGACATCTGGCGCCTAAGTGTGAGGATGTGTCTCCAATAGACGTCTGGCGCCTAACTGTGAGGATGTGTCTCCAATAGACATCTGGCGCCTAGGTGTGAGGATATGTCTCCAACAGACGTCTGGCGACTAGCTGTGATAATGTGTCTCCAATAAACGTCTGGCGCCTAGGTGTGAGGATGTGTCTCTAATAGACGTCTGGTGTCTAGCTGTGAGGATGTGTCTCCAATAGACGTATGGCGTCTAGCTGTGAGGATGTGTCTAGAATAGACATCTGGCGCCTAGCTGTGAGCATGTGTCTCCAATAGACGTCTGGCGCCTAGCTGTGATGATGTGTCTCCAACAAAAGTCTGGCGACTAGCTGTGATGATGTGTCTCCAATAAATGTCCGGCGCCTAGCTGTGAGGATGTGTCTCCAACAGACGTCTGGCACCTAGCTGTGGGGATTTGTCTTCAATAGACGTCTGGCGCCTAGGTGTGAGGATGTGTCTCCAATAATAGAAGTCTGGCGCCTAGCTGTGAGGATGTGTCACCAATAGACGTCTGGTGTCTAGCTGTGAGGATGTGTCTCCAATTAAACGTCTGGCGCCTAGCTGTGAGGATGTGTCTCCAATAGACGTCTGGCACCTAGCTGTGTGGATGTGTCTCTAATAGACGTCTGACGCCTAGCTGTGAAGATTTGTCTCTAATAAACGTCCGGCGCCTAGCTGTGAGAATGTGTCTCCAATAGACGTCTGGTGTCTAGCTGTGAGGATGTTTCTCCAATTAAACGTTTGACGCCTAGCTGTGAAGATTTGTCTCTAATAAACGTCCGGCGCCTAGCTGTGAGGATGTGTCTCCAATAGACGTCTGGTGTCTAGCTGTGATGATGTGTCTCCAATAAACGTCCGGCGCCTAGCTGTGAGGATTTGTCTCCAATAGACGTCTGGTGTCTAGCTGTGAGGATGTGTCTCCAATAAACGCCTGGCACCTAGCTTGGAGGATGTGTCTCCAATTAAACGTCTGGCGCCTAGCTGTGAGGGTGTGTCTCCAATAAACACCTGGCACCTAGCTGTGAGGATGTGTCTCCAGTAGACGTCTGGTGTCTTGCTGTGAGGATGTGTCTCCAATAGACGTCTGGCACCTAGCTGTGAGGATGTGTCTCCAATAAACATCTAGCACCTAGATGTGAGGATGTGTCTCCAATAAACGTCCGGCGCCTAGCTGTGAGGATGTGTGTCCAATAGACGTCTGGTGTCTTGCTGTGAGGATGTGTCTCCAATTAAACGTCTGAAGCCTAGCTGTGAAGATTTGTCTCTAATAAACGTCCGGCGCCTAGCTGTGAGTATGTGTCTCCAATAAACGTCTGGGGCCTAGGTGTGAGGATGTGTCTCCAGTAGACGTCTGGTGTCTTGCTGTGAGGATGTGTCTCCAATTAAACGTCTGACGCCTAGCTGTGATGATGTGTCTCTAATAGACGTCTGGTGTCTAGCTGTGAGGATGTGTCTCCAATAAACATCTAGCACCTAGCTGTGAGGATGTGTCTCCAATAGACGTCTGGCGCCTAGCTGTGAGGATGTGTTTCCAATAAACGTCTGGCGCCTAGCTGTGAGGATGTGTCTCCAATAGACGTCCGGCGCCTAGCTGTGAGGATGTGTCTCCAATTAAACGTCTGACGCCTAGCTGTGATGATGTGTCTCCAATAAACGTCTGGCGCCTAGGTGTGAGGATGTGTCTCTAATAGACGTCTGGTGTCTAGCTGTGAGGATGTGTCTCCAATAAACATCTAGCACCTAGCTGTGAGGATGTGTCTCCAATAGACGTCTGGCGCCTAGCTGTGAGGATGTGTCTCCAATTAAACGTCTGACGCCTAGCTGTGATGATGTGTCTCCAATAAACATCTAGCACCTAGCTGTGAGGATGTGTCTCCAATAGACATCTGGCGCCTAAGTGTGAGGATGTGTCTCCAATAGACGTCTGGCGCCTAACTGTGAGGATGTGTCTCCAATAGACATCTGGCGCCTAGGTGTGAGGATATGTCTCCAACAGACGTCTGGCGACTAGCTGTGATAATGTGTCTCCAATAAACGTCTGGCGCCTAGGTGTGAGGATGTGTCTCTAATAGACGTCTGGTGTCTAGCTGTGAGGATGTGTCTCAAATAGACGTATGGCGTCTAGCTGTGAGGATGTGTCTAGAATAGACATCTGGCGCCTAGCTGTGAGCATGTGTCTCCAATAGACGTCTGGCGCCTAGCTGTGAGGATGTGTCTCCAATAGACGTCTGGCGCCTAGCTGTGAGGATGTGTCTCCAATAGACGTCTGGCGCCTAGCTGTGAGGATGTGTCTCCAATAGACGTCTGGCGCCTAGCTGTGAGGATGTGTCTCCAATAGACGTCTGGCGCCTAGCTGTGAGGATGTGTCTCCAATAGACGTCTGGCGCCTAGCTGTGAGGATGTGTCTCCAATAGACGTCTGGCGTCTAGCTGTGAGGATGTGTCTCCAATAAACGTCTGGCGCCTAGCTGTGAGGATGTGTCTCCAATAGACGTCTGGCGCCTAGCTGTGAGGATGTGTCTCCAATAGACGTCTGGCGCCTAGCTGTGAGGATGTGTCTCCAATAGACGTCTGGCGCCTAGCTGTGAGGATGTGTCTCCAATAGACGTCTGGCGTCTAGCTGTGAGGATGTGTCTCCAATAGACGTCTGGCGCCTAGCTGTGAGGATGTGTCTCCAATAAACGACTGGCGCCTAGCTGTGAGGATGTGTCTCCAATAGACGTCTGGTGTCTAGCTGTGATGATGTGTCTCCAATAAACGTCCGGCGCCTAGCTGTGAGGATTTGTCTCCAATAGAAGTCTGGCGCCTAGCTGTGAGGATTTGTCTTCAATAGATGTCTGGCGCCTAACTGTGAGGATGTGTCTCCAATAGACGTCTGGCGCTTAGATAAGATGCGTCTCCAATAGACGTCTGGCGCCTAGCTGTGAGGATGTGTCTCCAATAAACGACTGGCGCCTAGGTGTGAGGATGTGTCTCCAATAGACGTCTGGCAGCTAGGTGTGAGGATGTGTCTCCAATAAACGTCCGGCGCCTAGCTGTGAGGATGTGTCTCCATTAGACGTCTGGCGCCTAGCTGTGAGGATATGTTTCCAATAAACGTCTGGCGCCTAGGTGTGAGGATGTGTCTCTAATAGACGTCTGGCGCTTAGGTTTGAGGATGTGTCTCCTAGACGTCTGGCGCCTAGCTGTGAGGATGTGTCTCCAATAAACGTCTGGCGCCTAGGTGTGAGGATGTGTCTATTAGACGTCTGGCACCTAGGTGTGAGGATGTGTCTCCAATAGACGTCTGACGCCTAGCTGTGAGGATTTGTCTCTAATAAACGTCCAGCGCCTAGCTGTGAGGATGTGTCTCCAATAAACGTCTGACACCTAGCTGTGAAGATGTGTCTCCAATAGACGTATGGCGCCTAGCTGTGAGGATTTGTCTTCAATAGACGTCTGGTGCCTAGCTGTGAGGATTTGTCTTCAATAGACGTCCAGCGCCTAGCTGTGAGGATGTGTCTCCAATTGACGTCTGGTGTCTAGCTGTGAGGATGTGTCTCCAATTAAACGTCTGACGCCTAGCTGTGAGAATGTGTCTCCAATAGACGTCTGGTGTCTAGCTGTGAGGATGTGTCTCCAATAAACAACTGGCGCCTAGCTGTGAGGATTTATCTCCAATAAACGTCTGGCGCCTAGGTGTGAGGATGTGTCTCCAATAAACGTCTGGCGCCTAGCTGTGAGGATGTGTCTCCAATAAACGTCTGGCGCCTAGCTGTGAGGATGTGTCTATTAGACGTCTGGCACCTAGGTGTGAGGATGTGTCTCCAATAGACGTCTGGCGCTTAGATAAGATGCGTCTCCAATAGACGTCTGGCGCCTAGCTGTGAGGATGTGTCTCCAATAAACGACTGGCGCCTAGGTGTGAGGATGTGTCTCCATTAGACGTCTGGCAGCTATGTGTGAGGATGTGTCTCCAATAGACGTCTGACGCCTAGCTGTGAGGATGTGTCTCCAATAGACGTCTGGCGCCTAGGTGTGAGGATGTGTCTCCAATAGACGTCTGACGCCTAGCTGTGAAGATTTGTCTCTAATAAACGTCCAGTGCCTAGCTGTGAGGATGTGTCTCCAATAAACGTCCGGCGCCTAGCTGTGAGGATGTGTCTCCAATAGACGTCTGGTGTCTAGCTGTGAGGATGTGTCTCCAATTAAACGTCTGACGCCTAGCTGTGAAGATTTGTCTCTAATAAACGTCCGGCGCCTAGCTGTGCGGATGTGTCTCCAATAGACGTCTGGCCCCTAGCTGTGAGGATGTGTCTCCAATAGACGTCTGGCGCCTAGCTGTGAGGATGTGTCTCCAATAGACGTCTGGTGTCTAGCTGTGTGGATGTGTCTCTAATAGACGTCTAGCTGTGAGGATGTGTCTCCAAAAGACGTCTGGCGTCTAGGTATGAGGGTGTGTCTCCAATATACGTTTAGCTGTGAGGATGTGTCTACAGGACTGCTTCTAAAAGTAATTAATGGTATCCTACAAAATAAAACAAATTACTTTACACTGTCGTCGAACACATCTAGGTGAATCTCTATGCATCAGATT